>NC_082710.1:81476399-81776399 GCF_030144855.1 Hypanus sabinus | reverse complement strand
TTCACTATGTTACTTACACCTTCTTTATCCTCTGTTTTATCAGAGTCCTTTAAATCAGGTAAACTCCCTCAATCTTTTTATGAAGCTTTTATTTCTCTTATTCTTAAAAAAAATAAAAATCCAGCTGAATGTTCTTCATACAGACCGATTTCTTTATTAAATGTTGATGCAAAAATTTTAGCCAAAATCTTAGCTCGAAGACTTGAAAATATTCTACCATCTATTATCTCACATGACCAGACAGGATTTATTAAAAATCATTACTCACATTTTAATATACGTCGGTTATTGAATGTGATATATTCACGATCCAAAAAAATATCAGAGTGTATATTATATGCAGAAAAAGCCTTTGATAGGATTGAGTGGAATTATCTTTTTATGACCTTAGAAAAGCTTAATTTTGGGCCTTATTTTATTCGTTGGGTTAAGTTAATCTACTTGTCTCCTACTGCTCAGGTTATTACTAATTTCCAAATTTCTAAGCCCTTTAAATTACAGCAGGGAACTAGACAAGGATGTCCTCTTAGTCCTTTACTTTTTGCTTTAGCTATAGAACCCTTAGCAATAGCACTTCGAGAAGCTAAGGACATTTCTGGTATACTAAGGGAAAGTATGTCTCATAAAATTTCTTTATATGCTGATGATATTTTACTTTTTATCTCTAACACTGAAACTTCTTTACCTTTGGTTCTTTCTTTAATTTCCCACTTTAGTTCTTTTTCAGGATATAAGCTGAACCTACATAAAAGTGAGCTATTTCCTTTAAATGACCTAATGTCATCAGATGCCAAATTTCCGTTCAGAGTTGCTACAAGTCAATTTACATATTTAGGTGTAACAATCACTAAAAACTTCAAGAATTTATTCAAAAAAACTTAAACCTTTTTTGTATTATGTGAAAAAGACAGTTTCTAAATGGTCCCCTCTTTCTTTATCCCTAATTGGCCGAATTAATTCGATTAAAATGAAGATTCTTCCTAAATTTTTATATCTTTTTCAGGCCTTACCTATTTTTATTCCTAAGACGTACTTTGATTCTTTAGATTCAATTTTAACCTCTTATTTTTGGAATAATAAACAAGCTCATTTAAGTAAAGTTTACTTACAAAGAAATAAAGAGATGGGTGGACTAGCCCTACCCAATTTTAGGTTTTACTATTGGGCTGCCAATATAAGGAATATTACTTTCTGGTCCTATTATATTTATCGTAAAGATTGCCCATCATGGGTCTCCTTAGAAGTTAATTCTGTAAAAAATTCCTCTATTGTCTCTCTTCTTGGATCATACTCTTCTTTTTCAGCAAATAAAACAACATATAACATAATTGTTAAGCAAACTTTAAGGGTCTGGTCTCAATTTAGAAAATTGTTTGGTTTAGCGAATTTTTCATTATCATCTCCCATTCTCCTTAATTATTTTTTTATCCCTTCCATGACTGATAAAGTCTTTAAAGATCGGGATGAATTAGGTATTAGTGTTTTTGGGACCTGTTTATCTCAGGATCTCTTGCTTCATTTGACCAATTGTCAAATAAATTTGCAGTCCCAAAATCACATTTTTACAGATACCTTCAAATTAGAGATATGAAATCATAATCGGATGAAAAACCAGACGTGGGAGCACAGAGGAACATTTGGAATCCCCAGGAAGACCTTCTTTGTTGCTGCTGCTGCTGTGAGGTCCGGGACTCTGTTGGGAAGACCAGGCCCCCAGTCCTCGGGGTCGCGTTGCCAATGGCCGTTGGCGGGGGCGTCTTAATACGCTTGGCAGAGGATGGTGCTTGGAGAAGCTGTGCCGGAGGGGATGGTCAGAGGCTTGGAGGTTCGACAGACTCAGAGTCCGCTACGGTTGGAGCTCTTTCACTGTGTGCTGTGTCTGTGAGACTGGGTTCGATGGAGCTTTCATTGTGTGCTGCATCTGCGAGGCTAAGTCGGGCGCCGTGGATGTCCATAGTGGGGGTATGCCCTTCTGCTGCCAGCGTGGGATGATGAGTCTATTGGGACCCTGAGGACTTGTGGAAACTGTGTGGTGGTTTTTTTTGAACTTATAGTCTTCTAACAACTTTAGACTATTTTTACCGTGCCCATGGTCTGTTTTTATCAATTATGCTATTGTTTGCACTGTTGTAACTATGTGGTTTTGTGCAGGTCTTGTAGCTTTAGTTTTTGGTCTTGTTTTGTCTGGTGGATTTGGAGCTCCTTTCCGGGGAATGCACTAAGACGGTAGCACGATATCAATATGCAGCAGCCTCTCCAGACTCTGGATTGGGGATTGTCAAACGTTATGTGGATTTTCTGGTGTAGTCTGTTTTGTCATGTGCTTTTGTGATATCATTCTGGAGGAATGTTGTCTCATTTTTTAAACTGCATTGCATTTGTGGTTTCTAAATGACAATAAACTGAATCTGAATCTGAACCTGAACAAGATTGATTGATGTTCAGTACATAAGTGTAAAGGGGAATGAAATAGTTGTTACTCTGGCTCGGATGCAGCACAACAAAAAGCACAATAAGATGAACACAATAATAAGAAAAAATATAAAACAAGATAGCATATATACACAAATTGATTATATGTAAATCAAGTGATGCTTAGGACAGGGCTATCAGAATCCAAATCAGGTTTATTATCACTGATATGTGTCATGAAATTTGTTAACTTAGCAGCAGCAGTTCATGCAATAGATGATATAGAAGAAGAAGAGTAAAAACAATAAAATGATAATAATAAATAAAGAAAATCAATTACAGTATACGTAAACAAGGAAATCTGCAGATGCTGGAAATTCAAGCAACACACACAAAATGCTGGTGGAACGCAGCAGGCCAGGCAGCATCTATAGGAAGTACAGTCGACATTTCGGGCTGAGACCCTTCAGTATACGTATGTTGAGTAGGTTAAATATCGTTCAACAAACAGATATATATTTAAAAAGTGAGGCAGTGTTCACAGGTTCAATGTCCATTTAGGAATCAGATGGCAGAGGGGAAGAAGCTGTTCCTGAATCGCTGAGTGTGTGCCTTCAGGCTTCTGTACCTCTTTCCTGATGGTAACAGTGAAAAAAGGGCATGCCCTGGGTGCTGGAAGTCCCTAATAATGAAAGCTGCCTTTCTGAGGCTCCACTCCCTGAAGATATCATAGGTATTTTCTAAGCTAGTACCCAGGATGGAGCCGACTAGATTTACAGGTACATAAAGTACCTGTACTTGTACATAAAGTGACCCTGACATGAAATGATAAAGTAGTGGTGGTGAGGGCTGTGTGCTTTAATGGGTGGAAGTATTGATCACCTTTTCCACTTTGCCTGAGGAAAGTAAATGTATTTGAGTTTGCTGGTCCTGGCATTGGTGCTACGTAGCCTCCTCCCTGATGGGAATGGGACAACAGACCAGGAGCAGGGTGCGTGGGATCCTGCATGATATTGCTGGCCTTTTTCAGCATCTTTCCATTTAGATGTCTTTGATGGCAGGTAGGCTGGTGTCAGTGATACATTGGACAACCCGTTGTAAAGCCATTCTCTCAATTACAGTGCATTTTCTGCACCATGCAGCGATGCAGCATGTTAGAATGCTCTCTACAGTGCAGCTACAAAAGGTTGTGGATACTGATATGCACAGTCCAGCTCTCCATAGTCTCACCAGCCTCCTCAGAAAGTAGAGATGATGCTGAACTTTTTCAATTGTGTTCTGAGACTGTTGTAGATCTGTACTCCGAGGACTTTGAAACTGCTTGCATCTTCCACTGCTGTGCCACTGTTGTAAAGTGGTGTGTGAGAGCTGCAAGTTCTCCTGAAGCCAATAACCATTTCCTTTGCCTTGTTCGCCATTGAAGAAGAGGTTATTTGCCTAGCACCAGAACTTGTGCTCACCCAACTCCTCTCTGCTGGCTCTCTCATTGTTGTAGGCGGTGACCCCCTGACCGTCACTTGACAACGTGATTACTTGGGTGTCTGGTTCTGCAGTTGCGTGTGAGCAATGCGTGGAGAATGATGCAGAGGGAGAAACAGTTGTTTTTTCATCAAAACTATTTATGTTTATTTACAACACATACACAAAGGTACACACAATCAATATTTACAAGAGAGTAGGTATACTCAAATTACCATATTGTTACTACTGTCTATAAAACAGTCTAGTCCGCGGGGGGGACCACCGCTCATTCCCCCAACGTTCCCGCCATGACAGCATGCTCCCTCTCCAAGGGCAGCCGGGCATGAATGGCAGAGGGGCAGGCAGTTGGCTTTGGCGAGACACCATCTTGGCCATGCGCAGGAGCAAGCCCACCAATAGATCTTCCTTCCGATCCGTTCCCTTCTGTACATCCGTTCACACTCCATATAAGCGTGATACAGTGACTCCTCCTGCCCACAGAGCGGACAAGTGGACGGAGTGTCAGTGAACCTGTTGCATGGTACTGGCCTATGCAACACCTTCCATCCCAGGTCCCTAATATGCAGAGAAATCCCCTGCATAAAGAAATTTCCAGTGGGGAATCTGCTGCCAGATGGTTAAACAACAGACAAAGGGTAGGAGCTGAAAGGTTTGCAAGAGCAGTCCGTGCAAGAAACACTTTGAAATGTTTTGAAGCATCTCGGAAGGACACGGTGGGCATCCTTACTCCCAGCGAGATGGCTGTGGGCCCTTTTCCACATGGTATCCCGAGGCCAGGGTCCGATAAGCACTCCCGATCTCCCAGGTGGTGATGCAGTTGGAACTCCTCCACTTCCCCGAGCCCCCTTGACACACACCATGATTGGATGGGAACCAGTCCTCCTCACAACGAGAGCACCGCCCCCAACCGGCGCAGGAGCACCATCACTGGATGTGACTAGACCCCATGTCCTCAACAGCTCTCAGTAAAAGCGAGGTAGTTCCCACAGACAGGTGTGTTTGATGTTGTCCACTGGAAGCCCAGTACCCCTCTGCAAGCAGTGATACTGGCAGAGAAGGTCTTCACCTGCACAAGCAATCTCGGAGGGTGGTCACAAGGCAGGTATCTCTGCAGGATCCTGAGGTGGAGAACCGCCAGCTGGGTGCGTGTGCACACACTGATGACCGACTGCCCTCCGTGATCAGAAGACTCAGGACCGCAGCAGAGAACCAACGCCTCCTGTTGCTCCTGAAGAAATCTACCAGCCTCTTCTGGGCGGGATGTAAGTAATAAGCTGGCATTATATCCTTACAATGAAAGCTTCTTGTCAAAGGGTTTTGCACGGTTTGGGGATGCAAGTCGTCCTGTTTCATTGAGCCTAGTCTGTGACAAACAGCTTACAAATGTAGTAATGACCCGAGTAAAATCAAAAAGACACTGAATTACAAATCACAGCCATACGACACGGAAAAGCGCTGATTATTTTAAACAAACTATTGGAACCTCAAAACAAACAGATTAAAGCTTTTGAAAATAAAGTCACAGTTGGTAAAATGAAGCAAGAAGCAAGTTATTTAGCAGCTTTACAACCGGTTCATGACAGAATGTTTAAAAAACTGTTTGAAAACCTGTACAAAGAACACACCGATCTCTTGCTACAGACAGAAATCCATGGGCTTAGCAGATGAAGAGTCCTCAGCAGGGTGTTTGAGCTGAAAGCTAAATTGCAGGAGCATTTTTGAGAAAATAGTAAGCCAGATTTTGTTAGGTGCTTTGAAGATGAAGAATGGCTGCAGAAACTAGCCAATTTAATAGACATTTTTCATCATATGAACCAGTTGAACAAGACTGTATAAGGCCCTGGAGAAAATGTTTTGACTTCAAATGATAAGATCCTTGGATTTAAAATGAAATTGACTCTTTGGCAAAATCATGCTGCAAAAGGAAATCTTGACATGTTTCTACTGCTGCTTGGGCTTGAGAGTGAGGAAGAATATCAGAAAGTCTCGATTCTTATTGAAAACCACCTGTAAGAACTGCAAAACAAAATTAAACAGTATTTTTCCTCCCTTTCAACACAAGTGTATGACCCGATCCTTTCTCTGAATCTTCTGCTCAGCCTGAGAACTTGACTTTGAGAGAGAGGAATAACTTTGTGAGCTGCACTCTGATCATGCACTCAAGATGAGATTTACTGACCTGCCCCTGGACAAGTTCTGAATTTCTGTGAAAGAGTATCCTGTCATTCTTTGGAGAGTAATGAACATTTTGCTGCAGTTTTCAACTTCTTACATGTGTGAGCAAGTTTTTTTTTGTATAACAAGCATCAAGAGCAAGGATAGAAATGGACTCATTTCAATTGAAGGAGAAATCCACGTGTGTTTATCTCGTTTGACCCGGAGTTAAGAAATTTATTATGTTTTCCTGATGAGTTTAGAAAATTTATGAAAGAGAAAGAAAGAATAATTTCAAGAAAGGTAAGCTAAGCTTAACTATCTTTTTTTTTCAAGAAAGATTAGCTTAAAGAATTCATTGTCTTCTCAAAAGAGCATTGAGAATTATTTTTGGGTTATTATATCTACAACTTAGTGATCACATTAATGTACCATGAGCTCCAGTTATAATAATTTATATGCAGGGGTTCCCTGACGCTTAAAAACTATTTCAAGTGTTCCTCCAGGGCAAAGTGGTTGTGAAAGGATGCTCTAGTAGATATACTTCTTCTGAATGGTGATTGCTGGGTCTGCAGCCTGCAACTTTCCTCTTAAGGATGTACTTTTGAACCAACATTACGATCTGGCACTTCTGCGATCTCCTGCGGGATTCAGTGAACTAGACTCCCAAGAGCGCAGGTATGGCTGGACAGAAGGGTGGCTATCACTGGAGTTGGATATTGCGTTTGGTCCTGGTAGTGGAAGACAACCCCATGGTTAGCTCCATTACTATACGCTAATTAAGGAATTGAGCAAGATTAAAATAGTCAAGGACAAGGAGGAAAAATAAACAGATTTTCAGTGACATCTGACTGGTCTCCCTCTCTTCTTGACACTATCGTTGGGTGGATGTTGCACGAGTCTTAGGTCCCACACCACCAGCTTCAGGAGCAGCTGTTGCCCTTCAGCCATCAGGTTCCTGGATGGGTGTTACTCTCCTCAGTGCTGAACAGCCCGCTGAGGCAGCTGTCGACTCACCTTTGGTGACTCTGCATTTCATGTTCCATGTGTTTTTGTTTTATTATCTGCAAAGTTGTTCTCTTTTGCAAACTGAATATGTGGCAGTCTGGTTGAATGTGCTTGTTAGTGTCCAATGGTGTTTCTTTATTTTGTGAGTCTCAAGTTTGTATATGATACACATACAATACATTGATATTAAAGTTGTACTTTGAACATTCAAATTTAAATTTTGGGCAATTTTCAGGCATCTATCTGTGTAAAAAGATCTTGCCCTTCAGATCTGTTAACTGAGCCCTGATGAAGAGTCTTGACTGTTGGCTGTTTATTCATTTTCATAGATGCTGTCTGACCTGCTGAGTTCCCCCAGGATTTTGTGTGTATTAATTGATAAACTTGCCCCCCTCTCCCCTTAAACCTACATACAACCCAGGTTAATTAAACCCAAAGATGTAACGTTAGAACGCTCCACCTGTGGAGGGATGAAAACGAAGTTTACCAAATTTTAAAAAAATAACTTGAGAACTTTGTGGATACTAAACTGGCTTGCCTACAGAAGGCAAAGAGTGGTTGTAGATGGGTCAAATTCTGCATGGAGGTCGGTCACCAGGGGTGTGCCTCAGGGATCTGTTTTGGGACTCTTACTATTTGTGATTTTTATAAATGATCTGGATGAGGAAGTGGAGGGATGGTTTAGTAAGTTTGCTGATGACGCAAAGGTTGGAGGGTGTTGTGGATAGTGTGAAGGGCTGTCAGAGGTTACAACGGGACATTGATAGGATGCAAAACTGGGCTGAGAAGTGGCAGATGGTGTTCAACCCAGATAAGTGTGAAGTGCTTCATTTTGGTAGGTCAAATATGGCAGAATATAGTATTAATGGTAAGACTCTTGGCAGTGTGGAAGATCAGAGGGATCTTGGGGTCCGAGTCCATAGGACGCTCAAAGAAGCTGTGCAAGTTGACTCTGTGGTTAAGAAGCGATACAGTTTATTGGCCTTCATCAATCATGGAATTGAATTTAGGAACGGAGTGTTAATGTTGTAGCTATATAAGATCCTGGTCAGACCCTACTTGGAGAACTGTGCTCAGTTCTGGTCAGCTCACTATAGGAAGGATGTGGGGTGCAGAGGAAATTTACAAGGATGTTGCCTGGATTGGGAAGCATGCCTTATGAGAATAGGTTGAGTGAACTCGGCCTTTTCTCCTTGGAGTGATGGAGGATGAGTGGTGATCTGATAGAGGAATATAAGATGATGAGAGGAATTGATCATGTGGATAGTCAGAGGCTTTTTTACCAGGGCTGAAATGGCTGCCACAAGAGAGCACAGGGTTAAGGCGCATGGGAGCAGGTACAGAGGAGATGTCAGGGGTAAGTTTTTTTACACAGAGAGTGGTGAGTGTGTAGAACGGGCTGCCGGCACAACTTTGTGGGTTGAAGGGCCTGTATTATGCCGTAGGTTTTCTATTTTACTATGTTTCTAGAAAAGTCTATGTGAGAACGAGGCATGGCTGACACAGTACAGGAAAACAAGAGAAACGCAACAAACTATTAAAAACTAAAAATATAGAATTGGTAAAGTGGAATTAGAAGAGTGTATCTCTACCTTAATTGAAAACCTCGGGGTGAAAACCCTGGAGGAGAGATGATAGCGATAAAAGATCTATTGAAGCTGTGTCTATAACAAGCAGCAGCTGTAACGAGACAATATCAGCAGAGACAAGATCCCTACCATGTAACAATAGACAATAGACAATAGGTGCAGAAGTAGACCATTCGGCCCCTCGAGTCTGCACCGCCATTCTGAGATCATGGCTGATCATTCACTATCAATACCCAGTCCCTGCCTTGTCCCCATATCCCTTGATTCCCCTATCCATCAGATATCTATCCAGCTCCTTCTTGAAAGCATCCAGAGAATTGGCCTCCACCGTCTTCCGAGGCAGTGCATTCCACACCTCCACAACTCTCTGGGAGAAGAAGCTCTTCCTCAACTCTGTTTTAAATAACTGACCTCTTATTCTCAATCCATGCCCTCTGGTACTGGACTCTCCCAACATCTGGAACATATTTCCTGCCTCAATCCTATCAAATCCTTTAATTATCTTAAACGTTTCAATCAGATCCCCTCTCAATCTCCTCAATTCCAGCGTGTACAAGCCCAATCTCTCCAATCTCTCTGTGTAAGACAGCCCTGCCATCCCAGGAATCAACCTAGTGAATCTACGCTGCACTTCCTCAATTGCCAGAATGTCCTTCCTTAAACCTGGAGACCAAAACTGTACACAATATTCCAGGTGTGGTCTCACCAGGGCCCTGTACAAATGCAAAAGAACATCCTTGCTCTTGTATTCAATTCCCCTTGTAACAAAGGCCAACATTCCATTTGCCCTCTTCACTGCCTGTTGCACTTGCTCATTCACCTTCATTGACTGATGAACTAGGACTCCTAGGTCTCTTTGCATTTCTCCCTTACCTAACTCTACACCGTTCAGACAATACTCTGCCCTCTTGTTCCTGCTTCCAAAGTGGATAACTTCACATTTACTCACATTGAATGACATCTGCCAAGTATCTGCCCACTCACTCAGCCTATCCAAGTCTCCCTGTATTCTCCTAACGTCCTCTTCGCATGTCACACTGCCACCCAGTTTAGTATCGTCAGCAAACTTGCTGATATAGTTTTCAATGCCCTCATCTAAATCGTTGACATAAATCGTAAAGAGCTGTGGTCCCAATACAGAGCCCTGTGGTACCCCACTAGTCACCTCCAGCCAGTCCGAGAAAAACCCATTCACTGCTACCCTTTGCTTTCTATCTGCCAACCAGTTTTCTATCCATGTTGAAACCCTGCCCCCAATGCCATGAGCTCTGATTTTACTCACCAATCTCCTATGTGGCACCTTATCGAATGCCCTCTGAAAATCTAGGTACACAACATCTACTGGCTTACCCTCGTCTAACATCCTTGTTACACCCTCAAAAAACTCCAACATATTAGTCAAGCATGATTTGCCCTTGGTAAATCCATGCTGGCTCGGCCTAATCCTATTTCTGCCATCTAGATGTGCCACTATTTCGTCCTTAATAATGGACTCAAGCATCTTCCCCACGACTGACGTTTTCTCCTTCCCTCCCTTCTTGAAAAGTGGGACAACATTAGCCACTCTCCAATCTTCAGGAACTGATCCTGAATCTAAGGAACATTGGAAAATGATTACCAATGCATCCGCAATTTCCTGAGCCACCTCTTTTAGAACCCTCGGATGCAGACCATCTGGACCCGGGGATTTATTAGCCTTTAGTCCTACCAGTCTACTCATCACAGTTTCTTTCCTAATGTCAATCTGTCTCAATTCCTCTGATATCTTATGACCCTGGCCCATCCATACATCTGGGAGATTGCTTGTGTCCTCCCTGGTGAAGACAGATCTAAAATATGCATTAAATTCTGTTGCCATTTCCCTGTTTCCCATAACAATTTCTCCCAATTCATTCTTCCAGGGGCCAACATTGTTCTTAACTATCTTCTTTCTCTTCACATAGCTAAAAAAGCTTTTGCTATCCCCTTTTATATTCCTGGCTAGACTGAGCTCATACCTGATTTTTTCTCTCCGTATTGCTTTTTTAGTTAAGATCTGCTGTTCCTTAAAACTTTCCCAATCATCTGTATTCCCACTCATCTTAGCCCTGTCATACTTCTTTTTCTTTAATGCTATACAATCTCTGACTTCCTTTGTCAACCACTGTGGCCCCTTCCCCCTCTTTGAATCCTTCCTTCTCATTGGAATGAACTGCATTTGCATCTTTTGTATTATGCCCAAGAATATCTGCCACTGCTGATCCACTGTCTTTCCTGCCAGGGCATCCGCCCATTTAACTTTGGCCAGCTCTTCCCTCAGGGCTCCGTAGTCTCCTTTATTTAATTGCAACACTGACACCTCTGATCTGCCCTTATCCCTCTCAAATTGTAGCCGGGAATTATTTCTGTAAATCCTACCAAGGGATTTGGTGACTTAAAACTTTTACTGTTCCAAGTGTATAATTTGTGTGTGAAATATGTTCAGTGGTGATGTAACTGAGAAATGTTTGGAAATGACAATATGATACTGAGTTATTTTGAAATAGAAAATGGAATGTGCATAAACACTTACGGATTGTAATTCTGCTGTATACAGGTCAGGTTTTTTTTGGTTTTTTTTGTGTTGGGAATCGACTTTCTGTGAATGATCAAATATTTCATCCAACAAAACAAGATTATGCACCACCTAAGATAAAGAACCAACATGGGAACAAATTGTTTCATGTATGTAAAGGAGTTAATACAGTTGGATGTATAAGTTTATCTTAATTCGAAGGATCTGAATTTGATTTTCTGCAAGAACTGATTAGCTTTACAAAGACATTGAGAAGTTACTGAACAAGATTTTCTCTGTAATGTTGGAGAATTGTCGTGAAAGGAATTGAGCTGTTTAGATACATAATTTTTGAATTGAATTTGTAGACGCACTGCCTGGAACTGAAACTGAAGTTAAGCATAATACTTAAGAATACAAATTCAATTAGTTTTCTAACTGGGGATAAATAAAAAGGAAAGCTTAGTCTGTAAACCTTTAAATAGGAAATAACACTAGTTCTAATTAGTTAGAGAAAATGGAGTAACAGAGGTTATTCTAATGAATATCACTGATTCTAACTAAACAGGAACTTGGTGCTTGTTGATATCTGAGATTTGGAACTGAAGCAGAATGTTGGAATTTTGAATTGCTCTTACTCATGTAAATATTTTGTATATCTTGTTTTTTTAATAAATAAAACACCTCCAGAAGTGTGTGTTTTCTATTCAATGCCTCCTTCCAATACCTAGAGCTTCAGATGGCTGACTAGCACCTAGTGTAGTACTATGTAATTTGATTTTTCTCATAAAGAGTGCAGTGACTAGTCACACCAGATGGGACCAGCGCTACACAGGTGTTACACTCATAGATTTAGATCTCCTCACCTATTTGATTTTTCCTATCTGAGAAAACAATTCTGACTATCTACACTATCTTTGCTGTAATTGTTCAGCTTCTGAAGTTCCAGAAGAAACACTCCAAGTTTGACCAGCCTCCCCTTAAAGCCAGTACACTTCAATCCACATAACACCTTGACGTAGCTCTTCTGGATCATTTCCAAAGCATCAATAGTCTTTCTCCAGCATGGTGAACACGATTCTACAAATGTAGCCTAACCAAAATTTCATACAGCTTCAACAAGATTTCTATACCTTTACTCTTAACGTCCTGACCATTGAAATCAAGCATGTCCCATTCCTTCCACTTGTAGAAACTCTAGTACTATCCTCTATCTACTTGTGTTACGTTTCTCAGAGAGATATAAACTTGCTCCCTATGATTTCTCTGTATTTTAATGTTCCTATGTGGTATCTCCTTTTGCAGTATACTTTCCACTTGTATTTGGTGTCTCAAAATGTATCACCTCACAGTTACCCAGAGTAAACTCCATCTGCCACTTCTCTGCCTAAACTCTCTATTGATCTATATTCCACTCTATCCTTTGATAATTGTCCTCAGTAAACACAATTCTACCAATTTTCAAATTGTCTTCCATTTTAATAATCAGACTATTATATATGAGTGGAGCAAGAAGAATTATAGAGTAGTAGAATTAAAACACCTTTCATAATTAAATTTACTAATCAGACCAACTACGATGAACACTAACCCTTGAAGAACACCACCAGTCACAGATGTCCAGTCAAAGTAACACCCCTCTGCCATGATCCTCTGTGTTTAATGTTGGAGCTAATTTTGGATCCTGTTTACCAATTCATCATGGTTCTCTTGTGACAATATCCTAGACTAGCCTTTTAGAGTGATTTTTGGGTTTAAGTTATTTACATTTAGGCTACCAGTCTTCTGTTCCTTGATGATGTATTGTGGATTTAATTTGGAACAATGCTTTTCCTAAAAGCTCTGGATCCCTGTCCAGATGCTGCTGGAGTCTTTGAGATGGATGTGAATTAGAAGGTGTGAAGTTTGCAAGTAGTTTCTAAAAAGCATTATCTGGACTTCCGGTGAGGCACGAGGCAAGATGGCTGCACATCATTGAGCGCTGACATATAACCCTCCTTTTTCACATTCTATAGGGCTCATAGAAAGTCTTAATACAAGTTTGAGTTGGAGAAAGACCAAACTAAAGACATGACCTCAAAAAAAGATCCAATTCAACCAAGAAACAAGATACCAGCAGACGACACCAAGGTAGCGATTCATCTGAGGAAATAGCTATGCTAATTAGGCAAACAATGTTAACGGAGATGGAATCGCTGCAAGAAACAGTAGCCCACATGCTAAAGGAGTTGCTGGAAAAGGCTCTCGACCCCATGCAGAAGCATATGACAGAGAATGGCAATATTCTCTGGTCGTTAAAGGAGCAAGCAGACATTCATGCTAAAAAATTTAGCACGGTCTTCAACAAAATAGACAACATTCAGGTTAGCTTATGCAAGAATGAGAAAGATACTAGTTCCTGTCTCACGGAGGTGACTAAGATATGGAAGAAACTAAATGACTTGGAGGACAGATCCAGGAGAAACTGACAGGCACTGACGGCAATGATCCAAGAGGCTACCTCCAGGAGATGCTGCCTAATTGGATTCCGGCACTCAAGAACTCCCACAGCACTCCATTGGAGATTGATAGAACACATAGGATCTTTTCCAACAACACCTCAAGACCGTGGACCATGGTTTTTAGGCTTCTACAGGCTATCCTGGAAAGGAAAGTTTGGCAAGGAAAGCCAAACCTACTCTCCCTGATGGCACCCAGCTGCAGTTCTTCACTGATTACAGCCCCAGTATGATACAGGAATGGCAGGGATACAAGGAGATCTGCGCTAAGCTACGACAGAAGAGGATCGACTCATTCCTCATATACCCAGCGATTTTAAGAATGAAATTCAAGGGCATGAAGATGTCGTTTAACTCGGCAGAGGAAGTGAAAGAAGCTCTGAAATCATCGGTGCTGGGAGGTATGGAAGAAGACCCTGGACAAAGTCCACACACCCCTCAGGAGGAGTTGGTACTGCATTAAGAGCTTGGACCAGCCTATATGTGCAATTTAAAAGGCACGGGCAAGTTAACGTCCCAGGTGTGAAGTTTTGTTTTATTGGAAAGCCATCCGATGCACTTTTGTATTTAGTTAATGAAGGGGCCAGTTTGTTTCTGAGTATTGCAGGTCAGAGTTTTAAGGCAATAGCTCAGTTAACTTGTTAGTACAAGGATAAGTCCACCAAGAATATACCTTTTTACCTTTTACTTTCTAAGGTGATACTCAGCACACCCAAATATCATACAAGGATGAAGCTGAAAAACAACAGTTTGTCCTGAATAACGTTAGTTATACATGTTTGGTTCAGGTTATGTCTCCAGTACATTTGTTTACGTTCCTGGGCACCAGGTAAGACGTCACTGGTGTCATCGCTAAACAACGGTCTATTAAAGCAACAGTCTCCTGCAAGAGAGCTATTGGGGTCTTGATTATGTGTTATACTACATTTGAGATGGGAATGGTTTTAATTATATAGGTTAGTGGGTTTGACCAGATATTTTTTTTTCTTGTCTCTTTGATATAATTGTCTATGAGAACCGCTTTGCCTTTCTAATTTGTTGGTGCTAGAGGGGGGCAGTTAATGTTCAGTGTCTGACATTGCTAAATGACAAGCACAGATGTTACAAAGTAAAGAGTTGAATGGGAGGGATGATGGGAAGGGGAGTGGGAAGGGGGTAACTCAGGGCTCCACCACCAACTTACAACAACAGATCCAGGGGAAGATGAGCTATACAGATAAATTAGAAAATCTTACTATTATATTATTTAATGTTAGAGGATTAAACTTTCCCTACAGGTGTTCAAAGTTTTTAGATTTCTTACGCAGAAAGAAAATAGTTATCACACTGTTACAGGAAATATATCTTAAACCTAATGACATTTCCAGGGTTCAAAACTGCTTTTATAAACCTGTTGTGGCATCAACTGATGGTACTCATACAAAAGCAGTTATGATATTAATGAGAAGTAGTATTAATGTATTAATTGAAAGGACTGGCTCCGAGATTGAAGGACGTCTAGCTTTTTGGTATACATCTATTCAGGGTAAAAAAGTTGCATTCATTAGCCTATATGCCCCAATTATATTTGAGGCTGAATTTTTCCCTCAATTACCTCATAATTACTGAAGTTTAACTACCAACTATATGTTGGTTTGGACATGAATTAAACAATAACCTCAATAAATCTTCCTCAACTATATCAAGCTCTCAAGACTCTGCTTCCAAAGCACTTAACCTCTTTCTAACGGATTTAAATTTAACTGATGTGTGAAGGGTGTATAATTCATCTGCTAAAGACTATACCTTCTTCTCCACAAGACATAAAACTTTCTCTCGGATAAATTACATTCTTATATCCTCTGGTTTGCTGCCTTTGGTACACTCAAGAGAATTTTTGCCCAGACATCTATCTGATCACGACCCAGTTATATCTACTTTTAATTATAGCAAAATCAAAATAAGGCTACTAGGTGGAGGTTTAACTCCACCCTTCTAAAAAATGACAAATTAATTTCTAACACAACTGAGAACAAAACTGACGTAATTTATAAACTTAAATAAAAACAGTGGTCTTGGATGTGACAGTGGTTTGGGCCTCCATCAAGGGTTTCTTACGAAATAACACCATATGGTTCAGTTCCTATCTACATAAAAGCCGGCTTCAAAAGATTTCCACCCTAGAAGAACAATGTAAGGTTTTGGATAATGATCTCAAAAGGAGATACACAATAACAAAAGAAAACAAGCTCAAAACAAAACAAGCAGAATTAAATGATTTATTAAGAAGCAGGGCAGAATGTAACCAAACGCAAGTATTATGCAGAAGGCAGCAGACCGAGCCATCTTTTGGCACTAACGCTCAAACAACAGGAAGCTAAAAGGTCTATACCAGCGATTACATGTGCTAAATGTGAAGTGGTATCTTCAACAGAGGAAATAAACGAGACATTCAAGAATTACTTTAAAGAACTGTATACAAGTGGCTCAGTTCCTTCTGAGAATGACTTCACCAATTTTTTTAGTGGATTAGACCTCCTTACGTTGTCATTAGAGGACCTCAAAACTCTAGACTCCTATTACACTGGATGAGCTACTCAAAGCAGTCAAAACTACAAATAAGGGCAGTACGCCACATACAGATGGCATACCTGTGGAACTTTACCTATCACTTTGGGATATTCTTGGACCAGTGTGGTTAGAAACATTAAATTATGCTTTTGGAAATGGTGCTTTCCATAGAGATCTAAACACAGCCCTGATCACAGTTATACCTAAGCCCGGTAAGGACCCCTTGGAGTGTGCCAATTACCGTCCAATCTCCTTGATAAATGCCAACCTGAAGATATTTTCCAAAGTCTTAGTAGGTAGACTCGAGACAGTAGTTGGGAAAATAATTAGCCCAGATCAAGCAGGCTTTATCAGGGAACATCTCACATCTGATAATATTCACAGGCTCTTACACATACTGAGTGCAACACATAACATCCCACCTGCCTATGGCCGGCTCTTTCTAGATGCTGAAAAAGCATTCGATCTCCTTGAATGGCCATATCTTTGGAGAGTTCTAAAAGAATTTAAGTTCGGCAATTGATTTATCAATATGATTCAAACACTGTATGCTAATCCCTCAGCCCGGGTGTGTGTGGGAGGAGGTTTCTCAGAGCTATTTGACATAGGATGGGGCACACGACCAGGGGACCTTCTGTCTCTTTTAATTTTTACTATATCTATTGAACCGCTTGTGCATTTAATTAAAAACTCTCCTCAGATCTCCCCTATTACAATAGGTACAACATCACATTCGATATCACTTTATGCGGTTGACACATTAGTTTATATTGCAAATGTTCAGCAAACTCTGCCTTATGTTTTTAAAACTCTGGAGTAATTTGGATTTCTTTCAGAATACAAAGTTAATACAAAGTTAAGACTAAGGAGCAGGTGGTGGACCTGAGGAGGGCTAAGGCACCGGTGACCCCTGTTTCCATCCAAGGGGTCAGTGTGGACATGGTGGAGGATTACAAATACCTGGGGATATGAATGGACAATAAACTGGACTGGTCAAAGAACACTGAGGCTGTCTACAAGAAGGGTCAGAGCCGTCTCTATTTCCTGAGGAGACTGAGGTCCTTTAACATCTGACAGACGATGCTGAGGATGTTCTACAAGTCTGTGGTGGCCAGTGCTATCATGTTTGCTGTTGTGTGCTGGGGCAGCAGGCTGAGGGTAGCAGACACCAACAGAATCAACAAACTCATTCGTAAGGCCAGTGGTGTTGTGGGGGTGGAACTGGACTCTCTGACGGTGGTGTCTGAAAAGAGGATGCTGTCTAGGTTGCATGCCATATTGGACAATGTCTCCCATCCACTCCATAATGTACTGGTTAGGCACAGGAGTACATTCAGCCAGAGCCTCATTCCACCGAGATGCAACACTGAGCATCATAGGAAGTCATTCCTGCCTGTGGCCATCAAAGTTTACAACTCCTCCCTCGGAGTGTCAGACACCCTGAGCCAATAGGCTGGTCCTGGACTTATTTTACTTGGCATGATTTACTTATTATTATTTTACTTGGCATAATTTACTTATTATTATTTATTTATGGTTTTATATTGCTATATTTCTACACTATTCTTGGTTGGTACAACTGTAATGAAACCCAGTTTCCCTCGGGATCAATAAAGTATGTCTGTCTGTCTGTCTGTCTGTCAAAATCACCACTGATGCTGATTAATACAGATAAAACTAAGGTGTCTCTCCCTCCCCAGATTAATGTTACAAATAAGGTCTTCTACTTGGGTATTAAATTTAATACTTCCCTATCATCTGTGGTTAAAACAAGAACTCTTTAATTTTGAAAAAAAATAGAAGATATAAATAGATGGAGACATCTGCCAGCACCAGCCTCAGCCCGTATATCGGTCATTAAAATGAACATCTTACCCCGCCTTAATTTTTTCTGCTCAATGATCCCACTTGCACCTCCAGCAGGATATTGGCAAAAACTGGACTCCTTACTATGATGCTATGCTTGGAACAGTAAATGACCCAATATAAGGTGGTCAGCTCTACAAATCAAAAAGTTGGAAGGGGGATTGGCATGTCCAAATTTTAAACTGTATCACTGGGCACTTGTATTAAAAAGTCTTAGATATTGGATGGAGGAGGATAAAGTTTCATCATAGAAAAATATATAACAAGAGCTAATAGCACCAATAAGGTTGAAGGACATTCTCCTTATAGGTATGTCTACCAAAAATGTGATTTGCATTACGGTCCAATTTTAACCCATATGCTACAAGTGTTTAGAGCAGCAGAAAAATTCCTAAAATTTAAAAGCACATGGTGCAAAGCATTATGGAATAATAATCATCTTCTATCTGGGGGGAAACCATTTACTAACAGAACTTGGAAGTCTCTTCTAGATATTAATGGTGCAATTACTATCCTTAGCTTTCAAGAACTGGTATCTCGATATAATATAGATAAGCACTCTCTTTTCTTCTACCTTAGAGTAAGATCAGCTAGTAAAGTCTATGGGGTTCCCTGGGGGTCAGAATTAAAGGACCATCCTATTTTAAGTTGGATACCAAGTGCTCCAAGACAGATAGTGTCATAGATCTATGATAAATTAAAATCCCTGAATTATATGCCCGTATCAGGAATGAAAGTCTAGGATAGGGACATATCTGAATTGGGACAAGACTTAGACTGGGATGCGATTTGGGATAATGCTGCTGGTGCTTTGAAAAACCCAAATCATTGGTACATACACTTGAAATTTTGTCATAGAGCATATCGAACAATGAGAATTAGACATCAAATGGGACTGGTTACTGATCCATATTGCTCATTTTGCCCCCACGGAACCGTTGGCTCTTTTATACCTGTTGTATGGGAATGTCCAGGGGTTGTTGGTTTGTTGGTGAAGGTTGTCAGTACTCTTACAGAACTAAGGGGGGTTTAGTTACCAATGGACTCCGCTGTATATCTTCTAAATGCTGACTCCCACCTTTCCCTTACAGAAAAAAACACCCAAAATCTGGCTGGCAGGCTTGACTGCAGCTAAAAAGATTGTAGTCCAGCATTGGAAACCTCCTCATGATTTTTCAAGTACTCACTGGCTTTGGAGCTTTTTGGGCATTGCTTACCTGGAATTATCATCAGCAAGAGTAAATGATGCATGACCAAACACAGTCTTAATGTGCATAAATTTGATAACTAACAGAAGTCTGACCAATCTGACTGTTGATCAGATCAAGGAGCTAGTAAAGACAGCTCCTAGGTCATAAAAAGATGAGGCGGCGGGCCCCACTGTGCTGGTGACCCGCGGATGTACACAACAGCATTGCTCGGGGGACGGTATTGCAATATGGTAGTAGACACAGGGGCATTGGTATCAATAACAGACCTACCCTGGCCAACAACCGGACAGGCCATTTATATTCGAGGTGTAGGAGGGTAAACAGTGAAAGCAGAAAGAAGCAAGCCACAAATACTAGAAATTAGGGGTGCAGCTTCCAGTGTATTTCTGGGTCCAAATAATGAGGGCACTATCCTTGAAAAAAACATCCTAAGAGAAGCAGGAGCTGTTTTAGATTCAGGGAAGGGAGAAATAATATGGACAAGTCAGGAGCAGTGAATGCGTGCAACCAATAGAATTCACAACCTGGCTAGCATAAGAATATAAGAAATAGGAGTAGGAGTAGGCCATCCGGCCCATCGAGCCTGCCCCACCATTCAATAAGATCATGGCTGACCTGTCTGTAAACTCAGCTCCATCTACCTGCCTTTTCCTCATAACCCTTAATTCCCATACCATGTAAAAACCAAACTGTTTCTTAAATATATTTAGTGAATATAGTAAATATACTTAGTGAATAGCATAGTTGCAACAGCCCCGATCACCAGAGACTGGAACCAAGGTGTTGTTTATGGGTTCCCTTGTCAGCAGTTCCCAGCAGTGTGGGCTCAATACAAGCAAGATTGTGGTCGAGTAAAGATAAACCCAGTTAAAATAGAGCAGGGTCTGTATAAACCCCATTAGCAGTACCCAAGGAAAACTGATGCACTGACAGCTGTCCGGTGTAAAGTGAAGGAACTAAAACACCAGTGAATACTCAGAGACCTGCGGCCATTCCTAACTCACCTATATGGCCAGTTAAGCCCATTGGATCATATCCATTAAAAGGCTATGCAGCCCTTCAGACCATGACGAGATTGCATCCCATAGCTTCAAAAGAAAGCATTGTGTATACTTTGTAAATATGGAATTGTCCTTTGTGTTTAGCAAATTAATATCGAACCCCACGTTGGGCCAGCAGATCTTTCCACTGAAAGTGGCTCCATATGATGCCTGCTGTACCTTCTTTTGTTGAATAAAGAAGCTGCTTTGCATCTACCAGTAACTCTCTATGGTGGTTTCATTCATGCAACAACATAGCCTCCCACAAGGGAACTTATTGGATGCTTTACTGAAGTCCAAATGGACATCTTGTCCTCATCATTTATGTTCATCACTTCCTTAAAAATAATCAAGAGGTGACAAAGGACCTCTCCCGCTTAGTAATTTCATGCTTTTCCAAATGTGAGTGCACCCTGTTGCTGAGAATATTTTCCAACAATATCTTCAACAATGAAGCTATCATCTCTGATGGATTTTGATTGAATCTTCTTTCAGCATCTGTTATGAGCTTTATTTTTCATTATTTCTGTGCATGTTTCTGTGCCCTCTTAGGGTTATTGCCATTTGCTTAGTCGATCAAACTTCATAATCGAGTGAAATCTGACCAATTTGTTGGAGGATACTGTTATTAGTTTATATTCCTATTACTTGTCAGAATCAGATTTATTACCATGAACATACAGCACTTAGTCAAATTTGTTGTTTTATGTCAGCAGTACAGTCCAATACATAAAATATAATAAATATATATTTAAATAAAGATAAATAACTTATACAAAAATAGAACAAAAATAGTGTGGTAGTATTCATCAGTTTATCGTCTGTTCAGAAATTTGATGGCAGAGAGGAAGATTTCTTCCCATGCAACATTGTACCTATTTGTCACTTCTGCCTCTGCTGCATTAATTAATATGCTGGCAAGTTTATCCATTAAAATTCAAAAATCTCTTTCCAGATCTGTGCTCAACTTCTTGCATTACATTTGCAAAACTAAATATAGAGGCAATGTTGATACACAGCAGGACATGACAATATAATGAGGTGAAATAAATGTGAACCTCCAAATGACAAAACTGCTTTGTGGTTCAAGGATTACCTCAACTATTCCAGTAAGATGATGGCATCAATTTATTTCAATTTGCAAGCAACAGAACTAAAAACTTAAAGGAAGATCTTTACAAAGCCTTTCTAGGACTGCCCCAATTAAATAATAAGGTGGAAGAGCAGAATGAGACCATTCAGCCCAATGTGTTTGCTCTGCAATTCAATCATGGATGATCCATTATTCCTCTCAACCCCATACTCCTGCCTTCTCCCTAACCTTTGACGTCTTACTAATCAAGAACCTATCAAGCTCCACTTTAAATATACTCAAAGACTTGACCTTCTCATCTGACTGTGACAATGAATTCCACAGATTCACCACTATCTGGCTAAAGATGTTCTTCATCATCTCTTTTCTGAGACTGTGCCCTCTGGTCCAAGACTCACCTGTGATAGGAAACATCCTTTCCACATCCATTCTATCTAGGACTTTGATTTGATTCAATCAATTCATTCAACCTGTACATGTCCTGCCAACTTATTTCCAACACTGGGACTGAACTTTATTTAAAAATGCACAGGACATTGCTTCTAAGTGTAAAGGGGGGTTTCTTCTTTATCTTTGTTACTGTGTATGTTAATCAAAATGGCTTCTCTGTTAAAAGTAGGTATGCTTCTTTGTTGCGAGAGAGTGCTGGAAGCTTGTTTGGGTTAAAATTTACTGATAAAGAGAATTGTATTCCTGTGTAAACAATTGGGATTAATGTTGTTCTTTCTTCTGAGTCTGTGAACTATTGTTGGTGGGCATTTTGGGGAGATCGGCACGAGGGTGTGAGAGAGAGACGACGTGATGCTGTAAACTGGGTGAGGAGTGGACCCCAAGTGGGGGTCCAAGGCCAGGAGGTACCCCAAGGAGAGGAGACGAAGGTAGATGTGCTTGGTTGACCACTTCGGGTGGTCCTGAACTGCAAGTCGAGGAGTTCAGAGGGGATCGAATGGTGGCCAGCAGACTTCAGTAATTGAGCTGCAATGGTTGTGCACAAAGTGGTTTGGACTTTGATAAGTTTGGTGCCTTTTCTTTATTTTTTTTCCTTCATATATACTGTGTCATTATTAATCACTTAGTTATAGTAACCTTTATAAATTGTACTCATTTAATTGTATATGGTGTACTGTCTGTTTTTGGGCGAGGCAGGGACATCACACAGCATCCACACCAGCTGATTCCCCAGTTTGGCAGGGCCGAAGGCTGCTCCCCCTAGATGAGAACAAGCTGAGCAAGCCTGAGGCGACCCAGGGGTTACATAAGTTTTAAATGCATCTGGTAACCTTCATGGCTTTCAGCACTATCTATTACACAGGGCAACAATTTTTTTTCTTGAAAATGATGATCTCTTGGATTTTTTTTTGTTTTCAATAGACCACTTGAAGCTGAACACAAATATAATTTCAGACTACTTATATCACATAGGAATTTGGAAAAACAAGAAATTAACTTTTATTGAATATAATGAACATCATGCACTTATTTGCTAATGGCTCTGGTGCTTTTCAATAACTCAATTAAGTTAATAAAGTTTTGTTGGTAATTTTTGCTTCTTGTTTAAGTGTCCAATGATAATCAGCCAGCACTGATGGAATCCAGTTTGATACTGTTTCACATGACTACAATTTCCGAGTGAAATCTTTCAGCACACTCATCACTGACAGCACAAAGATTTGCAGAGAAGAAGTCTAAATGGGAATGTGGAATATGAATCTTTAATGACTTATTGCATTTCATGGTTTTGTAAGCTTGAAGCATGTTGTTAACCAGTTGCACATAGTTTTGTGCTCTTTAGTTGCCAAGAAAATTTTCAACAACATCCTTGAATGCCTAAAAATCCTTGAAAGTGATTTTTTCTGGTCCCAGTAGAAACTATTCAAATTGACTGTCATCGATGACCTGTTTGATTCGTGGATCATCAAAAATGCCTTCCTTAATTTTGGCATCAGCTACTCTGACTTAAATTATGTACTAACATAACAAATATAGACAATTTTTAAAAAGTGGTGCATGATAGGGAGATTTCTTGGTGATTTTCATGATCAGCAGCCAAAAATCCAGAAGGTATACCAAGAAGTATTCAGAGAGTGAAATCTTTGTCGGTATTATATTCAATTTAATTTGAATAGTGGTAATTTGATCAGCAAACTGCCAGCCTTATAAGATCACAAACATGGTGCATGGGAGGTAAAATAGTAATCAGCTTCTTGGAAAGAATGAATATACAAGAGAAATTTTACAGTTATTATAAATCTAAAATGTTACAGGAAGACTGCACAGGTAAGGTATTGTCTGTGAAGAAAGGAACAGAGTTAGAATGAGAATCAGGACTCTAATCACTGATACACGTACAGAGGGATGGTCTGACGGAACATGGAGTTAAATGTGCAGAAAGAATAAGTAAGTTTAGGAAGGACAACAAAATTCAAGGGGCATATAGCCCAATGGGAGTTCGGGTAGCTGGGTTAAGCACAAAAGGCAGCGATTTAAACAGAGAGAGGGGAAATAGGCTAAAAATTCTATATTTGAATGCACGAAGTGTCAGAAATAAGGCGAATGAGCTTGAAGGTCAGGTGCGAATGGGTAACTATGATGTTGTTGGGATAACGAAGACATGGCTGCAGGGAGATCAGACCTGGGAAATGAATGTACAAGGGTATACGTGTTATCATAGGGACAGAAATGTGGGCAGAGGGGGTGGGGTGGCCCTGTTGGTGAGGAATGAGATTCAGTTCTTTGCAAGGGGGGACATAGGATCAGGAGAAGTAGAGTCTGTGTGGATAGAACTGAGGATCGGTAAGGGCAAAAAGACCCTAATGAGTGTTGTCTACAGCCCACCAAACAGTAGCATAGATATTGGGTGCAAGTTGAATAGGGAGTTAACATTGGCATGTGGCAAAGGTAGTGTTGCAGTAGTTATGGGGGATTTCAACATGCAGGTTGTTACGTACTCATGACACATGACAGTGGTGCCCTTGTCACGTGACTGGGGTTGAAGCTATACTGGACTTGAAGTAATGGTCTTGTGATGGTGGAGTGACATCATTTTCCCGCCAGTAGAGATCATATGACAGTTTTTTTTTACAGGTTATAAAAGGTAGACCCCACCCTGTGAGGAGGGGCAGTTCGTGGCTGGATTTGCCAGGTTGACTTCATGCCACTGTGTGTTTTAAGTGATGACGCAGTTTAGTTGAAGGATGAAGTTTTTTATCTAATGCCTAAAGTTTAAAAGGTCATTGCCAGCAGGTTCTTTACGATTCTGCTAGTTCGAGGAAATTAGTGGAGAGTGAAGATCGAAGTTTGGAAGTTAAAGATCGAGGAGAATTGCTTTCTACGGTGAAATGGGGGTGACCTTTGTTTGATCCTTATTTGGAAGGATTTTGTTGACTATCTTCGTGTTAATTCCTGGGTTTAACCAGAAAGGATTGAAGGTAGTGAAGAAGGAAAGGTCAGTGCCTTTAAGCCGTTCTGTTTCGTGAATTCTTCGTGGGAAGTTCGATGTCGGGGATCGAAGCCAAGCGACGTGAAAGAGAATTTAAATTGTCTTATAAAGTCTCTTCTTTTAAATGGACTGTGAGCATATCGAACTTTTGGCAATACCACTTTAAAGAACTGTTTTTGGCAATACCACTTTAAAGAACTGTTTTTGCAATACCACTTTAAAGAACTATTTTTGCAACATTACTTTAAGAACTGTTTTGGGCTGCTGCACAGCAGCTGTTTCCGGTTACGTTATTGTTTGTTTACTTTTGGGGGGTTTGTTTTCTGTGTTTAATAAACGTGTTGTTTGTTATAAAAAACCCTTGCCGAACTCATATATTTATTGTTGCCTGAATACATAACAAGGTGAACTGGGAGAATTAGGTTGGTGCTGAACCCCAGGATAGGGAGTTTGTAGAGTGCCTACAGGATGCATTCTTGGAACAGCTTGTACGAGAGCCGACCAGGGACAAGGCTATTCTGGATTTAGTCTTGTGTAATGAACAGGATTTGATAAGCGATCTTGAAGTAAAGGAGCCATTAGGAGGTAGTGACCATAATATGATAAGTTTTTATCTGCAATTTGAGAAGGGTAAGGGCAGATCGGAGGTGTCAGTGTTGCAGTTGAACAGGGGAAACTATGGAGCCATGAGGGAGGAGCTGGCTAAAGTTAACTGGACAGATATCCTAGCAGAAAAGACAGCAATGGCAGGTATTCTTGGGAATAATGCACAAGGTGCAAAATCAGTTCATCCCCCGGAGAAGGAAGGATTCAAAGGGGGGAAAGGGGCCACAGTGGTTGACAAAGGAAGTCAGAGATTGCATAGCATTAAAAAAAAGGAAATATGACAGAGCTAAGGTGAGTGGGAGGACAGATGATTGGGAAATTTTTAAGGAACAACAGAACTTAACTAAAAAGGCAATACGGGAAGAAAAAATGAGGTACAAATGCAAGCTAGCCAGGACTATAAAGGAGGATAGCAAAAGCTTTTTTAGGTATGTGAAGAGAAAGAAGATAGTTAAGAACAATGTTGGGCCCTTGAAGAATGAATTGGGTGAAATTATTATGGGAAACAGAGAAATGGCAGAAGAATTTACTAAGTACTTTAGATCGGCCTTCACTAGGGAAGACATAAGCAATCTCCCAGATGTATGGATGGGCCAAGGACATAGGGTAACAGAGGAAATGAAACAGATTGACATTAGGAAGGAAACGGTGATGAGTAGACTGATGGGACTGAAGGCTGACAAATCCCCAGGTCCAGATGGTCTACATCCTAAGGTACTAAAGGAGGTAGCCTTGGAAATTGTGGATGCATTGGTAATCATTTTCCAATGTTCCTTAGACTCAGGATCAGTTCCTGAGGATTGGAGAATGGCTAATGTTATCCCACTTTTTAAGAAAGGAGGGAGGGAGAAAACAGAGAACTATCATCCTGTCAGCCTAACATCAGTAGTGGGGAAGATGCTAGAGTTCATTATTTTTTTTTTTAACTTTTTTTATTGCATTTTTAAATGGTTACAAAGTATGAAAAAACAATGTATAATTCATACCCCCTCCCCTTAACCCCTCCCCCCTAACTGCCCTATAGAAAAAAAAGAAAGAAAGAAAGAAAGAAAGAAAGAAAGAAAGAAAGAAAGAAAGAAAGAAAGAAAGAAAGAAAGAAAGAAAGAAAGAAAGAAAGAAAGAAAGAAAGAAAGAAAGAAAGAAAGAAAGAAAGAAAGAAAGAAAGAAAGAAAGAATGCCTGATTGTTGGAAGATCTCCACATGCTCCATGGAATTCGTAATAACTTTAATATGTATATTTATTTCTTTCCCCTAATAACCAATTGTTTCATCTTCAGAGCATCTATTATTAAAGTTCATTATTAAAGATGAAATAGTGGCATATCTAGATAGCAGTGATAGGATTGGGCAGAGCCAGCATGGATTTACCAAGGGCAAATCATGCTTGACTAATCTATTGGAGTTTTTCGAGGATGTAACCAGGAAGTTAGACAAGGGAGATCCAGTGGATGTAGTGTACCTTGATTTTCAGAAGGCATTTGATAAGGTCCCACATAGGAGATTGGTGGGTAAAATCAGAGCTCATGGCATTGGGGGGAAGATATTGTAATGGATAGAAAACTGGTTGGCAGATAGAAAGCAAAGGGTAACGGTGAATGGGTGTTTCTCGGAATGGCAGGTGGTGACTAGTGGGGTGCCAAAGGGCTTGATATTGGGACCACAGCTGTTTACGATTTACATCAACGATTTAGATGAGGGCATTGAGAATAACATCAGCAAGTTTGCTGATGATACTTAGCTGGGTGGCAGTGTGACATGTGATAAGGATGTTAGGAGAATTCAGGGTGACTTGGATAGACTGAGTGAGTGGGCAGATACTTGGCAGATGACGTTTAATGTGAATAAGTGTGAGGTTATCCACTTTGGGAGTAAGAACAGGAAGGTAGATTATTATCTGAACTGTGTAGAGTTAGGTAAGGGAGAAATAGAATGTTGGCCTTTATTACAAAGGGAATTAAGTAGAAGAGCAAGGAAATCCTTTTGCATTTGTACAGGGCCCTGGTGAGACCACGCCTGGAGTATTGTGTTCAGTTTTGGTCTCCAGGGTTAAGGAAGGACATCCTGGCTGTAGAGGAAGTGCAGCATAGATTCACAAGGTTAATTCCTGGGATGTCCGGACTGTCTTACCCAGAGAGGTTAGAGAGACTGGGCTTGTACACACTGGAATTAAGGAGATTGAGAGGGGATCTGATTGCAACATATACGATTATTAAGGGATTGGACAAGATAGAGGCTGGAAATATGTTCCAGATGCTGGGAGAGTCCAGCACCAGAGGGCATGGTTTGAGAATAAGGGGTAGGTCATTTAGGACAGAGTTAAGGAAAAACCCAGAGAGTTGTGGGGGTCTGGAATGCACTGCAGTGCATTCAGTGAAGGCCAATTCTCTGGATGCTTTCAAGAAGGAGCTAGATAGGTATCTTATGGATAGGGGGATCAAGGGATATGGGGACAAGGCAGGAACCGGGTATTGATAGTAGATGATCAGCCATGATCTCAGAATGGCGGTGCAGGCTTGAAGGGCTGAATGGTCTACTACTGCACCTATTGTCTATTGTCTATTGATATGCTGTATGTCATGGAATTTCAAGTTTTGTGTTAGTAGTACAGTGTAACAAATAAAGGAAGTACTAGGTTACAATAAGAAATATGAAAAATAAGTAAGTAGTACAAAAGGAAATCAAAATGTGCGATAGTGTTCATGGCAACACACACAAAATGTTGGAAGAACACAGCAGTTTAGATATTCTGTCTACTTTTTTTTCTTTTTTTCTTTTTTTTTTCTTTTGCCCTCCCCTTTCCTCTTCTTCCATTCCATTGAGTACAGAAGATGGGATGTTATGCTGAAATTCTATAAGACATTGTGAGGTCTAATTTGGAGTATTGGGTGCAGGTTCGGTCACCTACCTACAGGAAAAATGTAAACAAGATTGAAAGAGTGCAGAGAAAATTTACAAGGATGATGTCAGGTCTGGAGGACCTGAGTGTTAAGATTGAATAGGTTAAGTAGGGCTGTATTCTTTACAACATAGTAGATTAAGAGGAGATTTGTTAGAAGTAGACATCATTATGAGGGTTATTGATAGGATAAATGCAAGCAGGCTTTTTCCACTGAGGATGGGTGGGACTACAACCTGATGTCAGGGATTAAGGGTGAAAGGTGAAAAGTTTAAGGGAAACATGAGGGGAAATGTCTTTATTCAGAGGGTCATGAGTGTGAAACAAATTTCCAGCACAAGAAGTCCATGCAATTTCAATGTTTAAGAGAAGTTTGGATAGGTACATGGATAGTAGGGATATGGTGCATTATGTCCAGGTACAGGTAATTGGGAGTAAGCAGCTTAAATGGTATTGTCAAGGACTAGATGGGCCAAAGGGCCTATTTCTGTGCTCTACTTCTCTATGATTCTGGCCTCTTATCTCTTCTTCTCAACTGCCTATCACCTTCCCCTGGTGCCCCTCCTTTTTCCCTTTCTCCTAAGGTCCACTCTCCTCTCCTATGACAGTCCTTCTTCTCCAACTCTTTCCCTTTCCACCCACCTGGCTTTACCCATTACCTTCTAACATGTCCTCCTTCACCTCCATCTGTCCTCTCCCCCCCCCCACTTTTTATTTTGGCATCTTCCCCCTTCCTTTCCATTCCTGGTGAAGGTTTCAGCCCGAAGCATCAACTGTTCATTCATTTTCATAGATGCTGCCTCCCCTGTTGAGTTCCTCCAGCATTCCAGCATTTTAAGCATGTTGCTCTGTAAATCCAGTATCTGTTGAATATCTTGAGTGTAGTGTTCATGGTTTTATGAACTGTTCAAAAGTCAGATGGCAGAGTGGAAGAAGCTGTTCCAAAAATATTGAGTCCATGATACTCCTCATATTGTAGCCATGAGAAGAGAGCATATCCAAGATGGTGAAAGTTCTTAATGGATACTGACTTTTTGAGACGTCACCTTTTAAAAATATCCTAGATACGGGGAAGGTTACTGCCCAAGATGGACCTGGCTGAGTTTACCACTGTCTGCAGCTACTTCAAACCTGTGAATTGGCTTCTCCATTGCAGACAGATATGTAACCAGATAGAATGCTCTCCATGGCACATCTGTAGAAAATTGCTTGATTCTTTAGTGACATACCAAATCTCTTCAAATTTGTAATGTTAAAGTGTCAGATTGAAGATCATTCATTCAAAGTAGGAAGATGTGAAGGAAATGTAAGATTATTTTGAAACTTCACCTACCAGGTACAATGGATGTTCTGCTACCAACTTTGAGACTTGTAGATTTCAGATTTTTATTTAAATATTTGAGGAAATCAAGCACTTGCAAAGAAAAGTAAGACTAAAATTTAGCATCAAAATTCTTTTCCGTTGAAGTAAAAAGAAATTCTGCACTACCAGGTGAAACTGATGAAGGACTTAAAATTATTTTCATTAACCTAAGTCAAACAAATGGATGACTGAAGATTGTGTTTAGCTTCTGAAATTCATTGTAAAATAGAAACTTAATCACTTTTTCATTAAATGAAATGCAATATTCAGCCCAACACTGTGGGCTGAATGGTCTGTCCTGTGCTATACAGTTTTATGTTCTACAAACGTTTATTCTAATAAATTGACTTAAAAGTTGTAGATTTCCAGCATCTGTAGAATCTTTTGTCTATTATTAACAATTTTTGAGGGTGGCAAGATGGAGATACATCTCTACCAAAGATTGTGTAAGACACTCCTTCCCTCCAAGGTCCCCCTTGGACAAGGCATAGCACCTGCTCAGCCCTCACTCCCCTTCCCCTGCCGATCAGGATCACATGAAGTCATGAGAGCAGGTGGGGGAAGGTCATATCAGCAGCCAGTCCTGATTATGTGATCACTGATGCCTGGCAGACAATCTTTGAAGAGGATTGATAATAGCTGGGGTCACTCATCTTGCAAAGGCAGCAAAGGCAAACCACTTCTGTAGAATAATTTGCCAAGAACAATCATGATCATGCAAAGACCATGATTAGCCTATGTCATAAAGCACATCACATAATGAATGGAATGAATGAACTGTTTTTAATGACTTTAAAATTGACTTAAATTACACTGAAGAGTTCCATAAACAGGCATAGATGTTAAGAGATTAAGTTGATATGCAAAGTTTTATAATCAATGATAAAAATATCCATTATTTAAGAAAAACAAGTTCACAAGAATGTTTGCATATTTGAAAACAATGAAGTACAGTAATCTAGTATTTATTCTAAATGATCATTTATATGACCAACATTATTAATTGCATTTTATACATGAACAGGCATTTTGTACTGAACACACTGTTTTAAAATAAGAGTTCAAAGACTTACCCAAATGCTGTCTTCCTGTTGATATTGCTTCCAGTTCCTTCCAGTATCACTGAACATGAGCAGGTAGCTTATTACCCAGTCTGAACTACCATATCGACCTTGAGTTGCAACGCCTGTGATTTCTGTCCGCTCACCAAGATCTATCTGTAGCCACTGGTATTTATTAGATTCCTGTGGGGACCATCCACCTTCCCCTGGGATATAATGACAAATAGTAAACTCATACATAACAAAATCTGTTTCTAATTTTGCTTAAGTATGAATAATCAAATCTCAAGTATATTGGATTTCATACTTGATATTAAATATTAATCTTGATTTGCATAAAACAATGCAAAAACTATTTTACATGATTATAAAGAACTTGTATATGGGGAGAATGGTGAAGATGTGGAATTTGCTCTGATGGATACAATGGAGATTAATCAATGGAAGACTATGGTCCAAGCATCAAGCAAAGGAAGGTAAGAAGAGACTGCAGTGAAGCACTGGCCTGTTGGGTTGAATGGCCTGCTTAGATGATGTAAACCTGTTGCCTCAGAACTCAGCTCAGGTAGTGAGGATTGAAAGAATTAGTCTGTTCCACTCTTCCTTGGTTTATTTTATGAAGTTCAATGGGAAGAATATCTGAGGAAGAGTAGAAATCACTTTTTTGGGTAGCATAGTATTGTAGCTATTACAGCTTCAGCAACACGAGTTCAATTCTGCCATAGTCTGTACATTCTCCCCACCGAGATGTGGATTTCCTTCTCCTGCCCAGTTTCCTTCCACATTCAAAAGACATATGGGTTAGTAGGTTAATTAGTCACATGGATGCAATGAGGCAGTGCAGGTCCATTGGACTGGAAGGCTGTATGCTCGCATCACTACATAGTATGTTTAACACCACCAACCAGGGATTAATTCCTGGACCAAAATGCACTTCTGATATTCCCATTATGCTATTTTTCAAAGAGTAGTGTAGAGCACAAGGCTTCTATACAATGACAATTGCATTTTTCCAGCTGTGAACAGAGACCCACCATTTTGTCAAGGTATGAGTGGAAAAATAAAGGTAAATTTCAGAATGCTCCTAATTGCATATTTTGATCATTACTGAATTCCTCAGTGCTTTTCATCCTACTACATTTCTTGAACAGTGAAGAGGAAGTAAGGTATTAGACCAAATCACTATGAGCATTTTACCATTATAATGAAACATACATTGAAGGAGTTTAACGGGGCAGGCAGCATCTACAGGTATAAATTGACAGTTAATGTTCCATGTCGAGACCCTTCATCTGGACTACCTTACCATTTTAATTTCATACTTCTTACACTTCCTTATGACATATACAGATCTCAAAACAGTAGCTGGGATATGGACTACAGATTACAAGAGGAAACAGAAAAGATGCGTCAGAAAGGCAAAGTTCTGATAATCGTGGGAGATTTTAACATGCAGGTCAATTGGGAAAATCAAGTTGATAATGGACCTTCAGAAAATGAATTTGTTGAATACCTGCAAGATTTTTTTTAGAGCAGTTTGTCACTGAGCCTACTAGGGGATCAGCTATACTGGATTGGGTGTTACATAATGAACAGGGGTGATTAGGGAACGTAAGATAGAGGAACTCTTAGGAGACAGTGATCACAGTATGATTGAGTTCAACTTGAAATTTGACAGGGAGAAAATAAAGTCTGACATAGCCGTATTTCAGTGGAGTAAAGGAAATTACAGTGATATGAGAGAAGAGTTGGCCAAAGTAAATTGGAAGAAGATGCTGGCAGGGATGACAGCACACCAGCAATGGCGTGAGTTTCTGGGAAAAATGAGGAAGGTTCAGAGCAGATGTATTCTAAAAAGAAAGAAATACTCCAATGGCAAAAATAGCACAACTGTGGCTGACAAGGGAAGTCAAAACTAATGTAAAAGCAAAAGGGAGGGCATACAATGAAGCTAAAATTAGTGGGAAGTTAGAGGATTGGGAAGCTTTTAAAAAACTGACAGAAAGCAACAGAAAGAATCATTGGGATGGAAAAGATGAAATATCAAAGAAAGCTAGCAAACAATATCAAGGGAGATAGAAAAAGCTTTTACAAGTATGTCAAAAATAAAAGAGAGATGAGAGTGGACCACTAGAAAATGAGGCCGGAGAAATAATAACAGGGGACAAGGAAATGGCAGATGAACTAAATGAGCATTTCCATTAGTCTTCACTGTGGAAGACACTAACAGTGTGCCAGATGTTGAAGGGTGTGAGGGAAGAGAAGTGAGTGCAGTTACTATCACACGGGAGAAGGTGCTCAAAGAGCTAAGAGACCTAAGGGTACATAAATCACCCAGACCAGATGAACTGCACCAAAAGGTTCTGAAAAAGGTAGCAGTAGAGATTATGGAAACATTAGTAATGATCTTTCAAGAATCATTTGGCTCTGGAGAACTGGGAAATTGCAAATGTTACTCTAATCTTTAAGAAACAAGCGAGGCTGCAGGAAAAAAAATTATAGGCCTGTTAGCCTGAACTCAGTAGTTTGGAAAATATTGGCGACAATTGTTAACAATGAGGTTATGGAGTACTTGGTGACACAGAACAAGATAGGACAAAGTCAGCAAGGCTTCCTTTAGGGAAAATCTTGCCTGACAAATCTGTTGGAATTCTTAGAGGAGATCACAAGTAGGATAGATAAAGGGAATGCAGTGGATGTTGTACATTTAGACTTTCGAAAGGCTTTTGACAAGGTGCCACACATGAGGCTGCTTACTTAGGTAAGAGCCCATGGTATTGCAGGAAAATTACAGGCATGGTTGGAGCACTGGCTGATTGGTAGGAGGCAGCAAGTGGGAATAAAAGGATCCTTTTTTTTTGGCTCCCAGTGACTAGTGGTGTTCCGCAGGGGTCAGTGTTGGGACTGCTTCTTTTTATGCTGTATATCAATGATTTAGGTGATGGAATAGATTACTTTGTTGCCAAGTATGTAGAAGACATGAAGATTGATGGAGGGGCAGGTAGTGTTGAGAAAACATGAAGGCTACACAAGGTCTTGGACAGATTTGGAGAATGGGCAATAAATGCAATTTTGGAAAATGCATGGTCATGAACTTTGGCAGTAGAAATCCAAAAACCTGAGATGCAAAGGGACTTGGGAGTCCTTAAGCAGAACACCCTAATGGTTAATGTACAGGTTGAGTCAGTGCTGAGGAAGGCAAATGCAATATTAGCATCCATTTCAAGAGGTCTAGCATACAAGAGCAGGGATGTAATGTGGAAGCTTTATAAGGGATTGGTGAGGCCTTGAGTATTGTGAACAATTTTGGGCTCCTTATCTAAGAAATGATGTGGTGGCATTGGAGAGGTTTCAGAGGCACTTCACAAGGCTGATTCAGGGAATGAAAGGGTTATCATATGGGGAATGGTTGATAGCTCTAGATCTGTGCTCACAAGAATTGAAAATAATGAGGGGGGATCTCAAAGAAATCTTTCAAATATTGAAAGACCTAGACACAGTAGATGTGAAAAGGATGCTTCCCACCATGGAATCTGACAACAAGCAACTTTCTGAGCTCTGGGTGAAACACAGGGCATTTGGAGGGAAACCTTCACAGTCACAGCAAGAAGGAGATCAAGCCAGCACCAGATATCAGGATAAACCCAAGTTACTCAAACCCTTTGGCAACCACACGAACAGCAACATCACAGCTCCACTTTTGAAGCTGTTTTCAAGGATTTTGTGTCTCTACTCCAAGCACAAACACAACCACAGAAATGTAGGAGTGTCGTTTACCACAGTTCTCCAGATGCTAACAGCGGTACCTGGAGGCAAATGTGATAGTACATACATCTTCTGCTAAATGGAGACAAATGTACAGCTTCTCGAATGGTTAAATTATTACTTGCAGATTTGTACATTTTTGGTGTTTGTTATCCTCCTCAGTTTGAAACTGAACTGAGATGGCAGTGAAAAGTCACTTTGCTTGTCTAAACATCAAATTTATTTCACTATCTATGTAAGAGTGGTGTACACATCTAAGTGAGTTACAACCTCACACCAGACATGACTCCCACTGCTGTCTGTATGGAGTTTGTCCAGTCTCCTAGTGATCTCTGTATGGATATTGTCCATTCTCCCAGTGATGTATGTGTGAAGTTGGTCCAGTCTCCCAGTGATATTTGTATGGAGTTTGTCCATTCTCGCAGTGATGTCTGTGTGGAGTTTCTCCATTTCCACAGTGGGGTCTGTGTGGAGTTCGTCCATTTTCCCAGTGTCGTCTGTAAGGATTTTGTCCATTCTCTCAGTGATGTCAGTGTGGAGTTTATCAATTCTCCAACTGCTGTCCATATGGAGTTCGTACATTCTCCCAGTACTGTCTGCGTGAAGTTTGACAATTCTCGAAGAGCAGTCTGTGTGAAGATTGTCCATTCTTCCAGTGATGTCTGTGAGGAGTTTGTCCATTCTCCCTGTGATGATTGTGTGAAGTTTGTCCATTCTCCCAGTGATATCTGGTGAAGTTTGTCCATTCTCCCAGTGCGGTCTGTGTGGAGTTTGTCCATTCTCCCAGTGCTGTCTGTCAGGAGTTCGTCCATTCTCCCAGTGATGTATGTGTGTAGTTTGTCCATTGTCCCTGTGATGACAGTGTGGTGTTTGTCCATTCTCCTAGTGAAGTCTGTGTGGAGATTCTCCATTCTCCCAGTAATGTCTGTAGGGCGCGTGTCCATTCACCCACAGCTGTCTGTATGGAGTATGTCCATTCTCCCAGTGATGTCTGTGTGGATTTTGTCCATTCTCCCACTGCTGTCTGTATGGAGTTTGTCCAGTCTCCTAGTGATCTCTGTATGGATATTGTCCATTCTCCCAGTGATGTATGTGTGAAGTTGGTCCAGTCTCCCAGTGATATTTGTATGGAGTTTGTCCATTCTCCCAGTGCAGTCTGTGTGGAGATTTTACATTCTCCCAGTGATGACTGTGTGGTGTTTGTCCATCCTCCCAGTGTTGTTTGTAAGGAGTTTGTCCATTCTCTCAGTGATATCCATACGGAGTTTGTCTATTCTCGCAGTGATGTCTGTGTGGAGTTTGTCCATTATCCCACTGCTGTCTGTATGGAGTTTATCCATTCTCTCAATGTTGTATCTGTGCAGTTCCTCCATTCTCCCAGGTATGTCTGTGTGGACTTTGTCCATTCTCCCAGTGATGTCTGTATGGAGTTAGTCCATTCTCCCAGTGATGTCTTGGTGCAGTTTGTCCATTCTCCCAGTGATGTCTGTGTGTAGTTTGTCCATTCTCCAGGTGATTTCTGTGTGGAGTTTATCCATTCTCTCAATAATGTGTGTGTGGAGTTTGTCTATTCTCCAACTGCTGTCGGTATGGAGTTTGTCCATTCGCCCAGTGCGATCTGTATAGAGTCTGTCCAGTCTCCCAGTGATGTCTGTGTGGAGCTTTCTACATTCTCCCACTGCTGTATGCGTGCAGTTCCTCCATTGTCACAGTGATGTCAGTACGGAGTTTGTCCATTCTCCCAGTTCTGTCAGTAAGTGGTTTGTCCATTCCCCCACTGATATTTCAGTGGGGTTCCTCCATTCTCCCAGTGATGTCTGTGTGGAGTTTGTCCATTCTCCAACAGCTGTCAGTATTGAGAATCTCCATTCGCCCAGTGCAATCGGTGTAGAGCTTGTACAGTCTCAAGTGATGTCTGTGGGGAGATTGTCCATTCTCCAAGTACGGTCTGTGTGGAGTTGGTTCATTCTCCCAGTGATGTCTTTATGGTGTTTGTCCATTTTCCCACAGCTGTCTGTATGGAGTTTGTCCATTCCCAAGTGAAGTCTGTATGGAGTTTGTCAATTCACCCAGTGCGGTCTGTGTGGAGTTTCTCCATTCTCCCAGTGTTGTCTGTAAGGATTTTGTCCATTCCCCCAGTGATGTCTGTGTCGAGTTTGTCAATTCTCCAACTGCTGTCCGTATGGAATACGTACATTCTCCCAGTGCTGTCTGCGTGAGGTTTGACAATTCTCGAAAAGCAGTCTGTGTGAAGTTTGTCCATTCTTCCAGTGATGTCTGTGTGAAGTTTGTCCATTCTCCCTGTGATGTTTGTGGGAAGGTTGTCCATTCTCGCATGTGATGTCTGCGTGAAGGTTGTCCATTCTCCCTGTGATGTCTGTGTGAAGGTTGCCCATTCTCGCTGTGATGTCTCTGTGTAGATTGTCCATTCTCCCTGTGATGACTGTGTGATGTTTGGCCATTCTCCCAGTGATGTCTGTGTGAAGTTTGTCCATTCTCCCTGTGAGCTCTGAGTGGAGTTATCCCATACACCCATTGCTGTCCGTATGGAGTTTATCCATTCTCGCAGTGATGGCTGTATGGAGTTTATCCATTCTCCCTGTGCTGTCTCTAAGGTGTTTGGCCATTCTCCCAGTAATGACTGTGTGATGTTTGTCCATTCTCCCAGTGATGTCTGTGTGGAGTTTGTCCATTTTCCCGTAACGTCTGTGTGGAGTTTGTCCATTCTCCCAGTGATCTCTGTGTGGAGTTCGTCCATTCTCCCAGTGATATCTGTAAGGAGTTTGTCCATTCTCCCAGTGATGCCTGTGTGCAGTTTCTCCATTCCCACAGAGGGGTCTGTGTGGATTTTGTCCATTCTCCCAGTGATATCTGTATGGACTTTGTCCATTCACCAAGTGATGTCTGTGTGGATTTTTTCCATTCTCCCACTGCTGTCTGTAAGGAGTTTGTCCATACTCCCAGTGATGTCTGTGTGGAGTTTGTCCATTCTCCAACTGCTGTCCGTATCGAGTACGTACAATCTCCCTGTGATATCTGTAAGGAGTTTGTTCATTCTCCCAGTGATGACTGTGTGATGTTTGTCCATTCTCCCAGTGCTCTCTCTCTCTGTGAAGTTTGTCCATTCTCCCAGTGATGTCTGTGTGGAGTTTCTCCATTCCCACAGTGGGGTCTGTGTGGATTTTGTCCATTCTCCCAGTGATATCCGTATGGACTTTGTCCATTCACCAAGTGATGTCTGTGTGGATTTTTTCCATTCTCCCACTGCTGTCTGAATGGAGTTTGTCCATTCTCCCTGTGATAACTGTATGGAGTTTGCCCATTCTCCCAGTGATGACTATGTGGTGTTTGTCCATTCCCTAGTGATGTCTGTATGGAGTTTCTCCATTCTCAAGTGATTGCTGTATGGATTTTCTCCATTCACCCAGTGAAGTCTGTCTGGAGCTTGTCCATTCTCAAGTGATGACTGTGTGGAGTTTGTCCATTCTCCCAGTGATGTCTGTGTGGAGTTTGTCCATTCTCAAGTGATGACTGTGTGGAGTTTGTCAATTCTCCAACTGCTGTCCGTATGGAGTTCGTACATTCTCCCAGTGCTGTCTGCGTGAATTTTGACAATTCTCGAAGAACAGTTTGTGTGAAGTTGGTCCATTCTTCCAGTGATGTCTGTGTGGAATTTGTCCATTCACCCTGTGATGTCTGTGTGAAGATTGTCCATTCTCCCAGTTATGTCTTGGTGCAGTTTGTCCAATCTCCCAGTGATTTCCTGGTGCATTTTGTCCATTCTCCCAACGATGTCTGTGTGTAGTTTGTCCATTCTCCCAGTGATGACTGTGTGATGTTTGTCCATTCTCCCAGTGATGTCTGTGTGAAGTTTGTCCATTCTCCCAGTGATGTCTGTGTGGAGTTTCTCCATTCCCACAGTCCGGTCTGTGTAGATTTTGTCCATTCTCCCAGTGATATCTGTATGGACTTTGTCCATTCACCCAGTGATGTCTGTGTGGATTTTGTCCATTCTCCCAGTGATGTCTGTGTGGAGTTTGTCCATTTTCCCGTAACGTCTGTGTGGAGTTTCTCCATTCTCCCAGTGATGTCTGTAAGGAGTTTGTCCATTCCCCCAGTGATGTCTGTGTGGAGTTTGTCCATTCTCCCAGTGATGCCTGTGTGTAGTTTCTCCATTCCCAAAGTGGGGTCTGTGTGGATTTTGTCCAAACTCCCAGTGATATCTATATGGACTTTGTCCATTCACCCAGTGATGTCTGTGTGGATTTTGTCCATTCCCCCAGTGATGTCTGTGTGGAGTTTGTCCATTCTCCAGGTGATGTCTGTGTGGAGTTTGTCCATTCTCAAGTGATGACTGTGTGGAGTTTGTCAATTCTCCAACTGCTGTCCGTATGGAGTTCGTACATTCTCCCAGTGCTGTCTGCGTGAATTTTGACAATTCTCGAAGAACAGTTTGTGTGAAGTTGGTCCATTCTTCCAGTGATGTCTGTGTGGAATTTGTCCATTCACCCTGTGATGTCTGTGTGAAGATTGTCCATTCTCCCAGTTATGTCTTGGTGCAGTTTGTCCAATCTCCCAGTGATTTCCTGGTGCATTTTGTCCATTCTCCCAACGATGTCTGTGTGTAGTTTGTCCATTCTCCCAGTGATGACTGTGTGATGTTTGTCCATTCTCCCAGTGATGTCTGTGTGAAGTTTGTCCATTCTCCCAGTGATGTCTGTGTGGAGTTTCTCCATTCCCACAGTCCGGTCTGTGTGGATATTGTCCATTCTCCCTGTGATATCTGTATGGACTTTGTCCATTCACCCAGTGATGTGTGTGTGGATTTTGTCCATTCTCCCACTGCTGTCTGTTTGGATTTTGTCCATTCTCCCACCGCTGTCTGTATGGAGTTTCTCCATTCTCCCAGTGATGACTGTAAGGAGTCTGTCCATTCTCCCAGTGATGACTGTATGGAGTTTGTCCATTCTCCCTGTGATATCTGTAAGGAGTTTGTCCATTTTCCCAGTGATGTCTGTGTGGAGTTTGTCCATTTTCCCGTAACGTCTGTGTGGAGTTTGTCCATTCTCCCAGTGATATCTGTAAGGAGTTTGTCCATTCTCCCAGTGATGCCTGTGTGCAGTTTCTCCATTCCCACAGAGGGGTCTGTGTGGATTTTGTCCATTCTCCCAGTGATATCCGTATGGACTTTGTCCATTCACCAAGTGATGTCTGTGTGGATTTTTTCCATTCTCCCACTGCTGTCTGTATGGAGTTTGTCCATTCTCCCTGTGATATCTGTAAGGAGTTTGTCCATTCTCCCAGTGATGTCTGTGTGGAGTTTGTCCATTTTCCCAGTGATGTCTGTGTGGAGTTTGTCAATTCTCCAACTGCTGTCCGTATCGAGTACGTACAATCTCCCTGTGATATCTGTAAGGAGTTTGTTCATTCTCCCAGTGATGTCTTTATGGTGTTTGTCCATTTTCCCACAGCTGTCTGTATGGAGTTTGTCCATTCCCAAGTGAAGTCTGTATGGAGTTTGTCAATTCACCCAGTGCGGTCTGTGTGGAGTTTCTCCATTCTCCCAGTGTTGTCTGTAAGGATTTTGTCCATTCCCCCAGTGATGTCTGTGTCGAGTTTGTCAATTCTCCAACTGCTGTCCGTATGGAATACGTACATTCTCCCAGTGCTGTCTGCGTGAGGTTTGACAATTCTCGAAAAGCAGTCTGTGTGAAGTTTGTCCATTCTTCCAGTGATGTCTGTGTGAAGTTTGTCCATTCTCCCTGTGATGTTTGTGGGAAGGTTGTCCATTCTCGCATGTGATGTCTGCGTGAAGGTTGTCCATTCTCCCTGTGATGTCTGTGTGAAGGTTGCCCATTCTCGCTGTGATGTCTCTGTGTAGATTGTCCATTCTCCCTGTGATGACTGTGTGATGTTTGGCCATTCTCCCAGTGATGTCTGTGTGAAGTTTGTCCATTCTCCCTGTGAGCTCTGAGTGGAGTTATCCCATACACCCATTGCTGTCCGTATGGAGTTTATCCATTCTCGCAGTGATGGCTGTATGGAGTTTATCCATTCTCCCTGTGCTGTCTCTAAGGTGTTTGGCCATTCTCCCAGTAATGACTGTGTGATGTTTGTCCATTCTCCCAGTGATGTCTGTGTGGAGTTTGTCCATTTTCCCGTAACGTCTGTGTGGAGTTTGTCCATTCTCCCAGTGATCTCTGTGTGGAGTTCGTCCATTCTCCCAGTGATATCTGTAAGGAGTTTGTCCATTCTCCCAGTGATGCCTGTGTGCAGTTTCTCCATTCCCACAGAGGGGTCTGTGTGGATTTTGTCCATTCTCCCAGTGATATCTGTATGGACTTTGTCCATTCACCAAGTGATGTCTGTGTGGATTTTTTCCATTCTCCCACTGCTGTCTGTAAGGAGTTTGTCCATACTCCCAGTGATGTCTGTGTGGAGTTTGTCCATTCTCCAACTGCTGTCCGTATCGAGTACGTACAATCTCCCTGTGATATCTGTAAGGAGTTTGTTCATTCTCCCAGTGATGACTGTGTGATGTTTGTCCATTCTCCCAGTGCTCTCTCTCTCTGTGAAGTTTGTCCATTCTCCCAGTGATGTCTGTGTGGAGTTTCTCCATTCCCACAGTGGGGTCTGTGTGGATTTTGTCCATTCTCCCAGTGATATCCGTATGGACTTTGTCCATTCACCAAGTGATGTCTGTGTGGATTTTTTCCATTCTCCCACTGCTGTCTGAATGGAGTTTGTCCATTCTCCCTGTGATAACTGTATGGAGTTTGCCCATTCTCCCAGTGATGACTATGTGGTGTTTGTCCATTCCCTAGTGATGTCTGTATGGAGTTTCTCCATTCTCAAGTGATTGCTGTATGGATTTTCTCCATTCACCCAGTGAAGTCTGTCTGGAGCTTGTCCATTCTCAAGTGATGACTGTGTGGAGTTTGTCCATTCTCCCAGTGATGTCTGTGTGGAGTTTGTCCATTCTCAAGTGATGACTGTGTGGAGTTTGTCAATTCTCCAACTGCTGTCCGTATGGAGTTCGTACATTCTCCCAGTGCTGTCTGCGTGAATTTTGACAATTCTCGAAGAACAGTTTGTGTGAAGTTGGTCCATTCTTCCAGTGATGTCTGTGTGGAATTTGTCCATTCACCCTGTGATGTCTGTGTGAAGATTGTCCATTCTCCCAGTTATGTCTTGGTGCAGTTTGTCCAATCTCCCAGTGATTTCCTGGTGCATTTTGTCCATTCTCCCAACGATGTCTGTGTGTAGTTTGTCCATTCTCCCAGTGATGACTGTGTGATGTTTGTCCATTCTCCCAGTGATGTCTGTGTGAAGTTTGTCCATTCTCCCAGTGATGTCTGTGTGGAGTTTCTCCATTCCCACAGTCCGGTCTGTGTAGATTTTGTCCATTCTCCCAGTGATATCTGTATGGACTTTGTCCATTCACCCAGTGATGTCTGTGTGGATTTTGTCCATTCTCCCAGTGATGTCTGTGTGGAGTTTGTCCATTTTCCCGTAACGTCTGTGTGGAGTTTCTCCATTCTCCCAGTGATGTCTGTAAGGAGTTTGTCCATTCCCCCAGTGATGTCTGTGTGGAGTTTGTCCATTCTCCCAGTGATGCCTGTGTGTAGTTTCTCCATTCCCAAAGTGGGGTCTGTGTGGATTTTGTCCAAACTCCCAGTGATATCTATATGGACTTTGTCCATTCACCCAGTGATGTCTGTGTGGATTTTGTCCATTCCCCCAGTGATGTCTGTGTGGAGTTTGTCCATTCTCCAGGTGATGTCTGTGTGGAGTTTGTCCATTCTCAAGTGATGACTGTGTGGAGTTTGTCAATTCTCCAACTGCTGTCCGTATGGAGTTCGTACATTCTCCCACTGCTGTCTGCGTGAATTTTGACAATTCTCGAAGAACAGTTTGTGTGAAGTTGGTCCATTCTTCCAGTGATGTCTGTGTGGAATTTGTCCATTCACCCTGTGATGTCTGTGTGAAGATTGTCCATTCTCCCAGTTATGTCTTGGTGCAGTTTGTCCAATCTCCCAGTGATTTCCTGGTGCATTTTGTCCATTCTCCCAACGATGTCTGTGTGTAGTTTGTCCATTCTCCCAGTGATGACTGTGTGATGTTTGTCCATTCTCCCAGTGATGTCTGTGTGAAGTTTGTCCATTCTCCCAGTGATGTCTGTGTGGAGTTTCTCCATTCCCACAGTCCGGTCTGTGTGGATATTGTCCATTCTCCCTGTGATATCTGTATGGACTTTGTCCATTCACCCAGTGATGTGTGTGTGGATTTTGTCCATTCTCCCACTGCTGTCTGTTTGGATTTTGTCCATTCTCCCACCGCTGTCTGTATGGAGTTTCTCCATTCTCCCAGTGATGACTGTAAGGAGTCTGTCCATTCTCCCAGTGATGACTGTATGGAGTTTGTCCATTCTCCCTGTGATATCTGTAAGGAGTTTGTCCATTTTCCCAGTGATGTCTGTGTGGAGTTTGTCCATTTTCCCGTAACGTCTGTGTGGAGTTTGTCCATTCTCCCAGTGATATCTGTAAGGAGTTTGTCCATTCTCCCAGTGATGCCTGTGTGCAGTTTCTCCATTCCCACAGAGGGGTCTGTGTGGATTTTGTCCATTCTCCCAGTGATATCCGTATGGACTTTGTCCATTCACCAAGTGATGTCTGTGTGGATTTTTTCCATTCTCCCACTGCTGTCTGTATGGAGTTTGTCCATTCTCCCTGTGATATCTGTAAGGAGTTTGTCCATTCTCCCAGTGATGTCTGTGTGGAGTTTGTCCATTTTCCCAGTGATGTCTGTGTGGAGTTTGTCAATTCTCCAACTGCTGTCCGTATCGAGTACGTACAATCTCCCTGTGATATCTGTAAGGAGTTTGTTCATTCTCCCAGTGATGACTGTGTGATGTTTGTCCATTCTCCCAGTGCTCTCTCTCTCTGTGAAGTTTGTCCATTCTCCCAGTGATGTCTGTGTGGAGTTTCTCCATTCCCACAGTGGGGTCTGTGTGGATTTTGTCCATTCTCCCAGTGATATCCGTATGGACTTTGTCCATTCACCAAGTGATGTCTGTGTGGATTTTTTCCATTCTCCCACTGCTGTCTGAATGGAGTTTGTCCATTCTCCCTGTGATAACTGTATGGAGTTTGCCCATTCTCCCAGTGATGACTATGTGGTGTTTGTCCATTCCCTAGTGATGTCTGTATGGAGTTTCTCCATTCTCAAGTGATTGCTGTATGGATTTTCTCCATTCACCCAGTGAAGTCTGTCTGGAGCTTGTCCATTCTCAAGTGATGACTGTGTGGAGTTTGTCCATTCTCCCAGTGATGTCTGTGTGGAGTTTGTCCATTCTCAAGTGATGACTGTGTGGAGTTTGTCAATTCTCCAACTGCTGTCCGTATGGAGTTCGTACATTCTCCCAGTGCTGTCTGCGTGAATTTTGACAATTCTCGAAGAACAGTTTGTGTGAAGTTGGTCCATTCTTCCAGTGATGTCTGTGTGGAATTTGTCCATTCACCCTGTGATGTCTGTGTGAAGATTGTCCATTCTCCCAGTTATGTCTTGGTGCAGTTTGTCCAATCTCCCAGTGATTTCCTGGTGCATTTTGTCCATTCTCCCAACGATGTCTGTGTGTAGTTTGTCCATTCTCCCAGTGATGACTGTGTGATGTTTGTCCATTCTCCCAGTGATGTCTGTGTGAAGTTTGTCCATTCTCCCAGTGATGTCTGTGTGGAGTTTCTCCATTCCCACAGTCCGGTCTGTGTAGATTTTGTCCATTCTCCCAGTGATATCTGTATGGACTTTGTCCATTCACCCAGTGATGTCTGTGTGGATTTTGTCCATTCTCCCAGTGATGTCTGTGTGGAGTTTGTCCATTTTCCCGTAACGTCTGTGTGGAGTTTCTCCATTCTCCCAGTGATGTCTGTAAGGAGTTTGTCCATTCCCCCAGTGATGTCTGTGTGGAGTTTGTCCATTCTCCCAGTGATGCCTGTGTGTAGTTTCTCCATTCCCAAAGTGGGGTCTGTGTGGATTTTGTCCAAACTCCCAGTGATATCTATATGGACTTTGTCCATTCACCCAGTGATGTCTGTGTGGATTTTGTCCATTCCCCCAGTGATGTCTGTGTGGAGTTTGTCCATTCTCCAGGTGATGTCTGTGTGGAGTTTGTCCATTCTCAAGTGATGACTGTGTGGAGTTTGTCAATTCTCCAACTGCTGTCCGTATGGAGTTCGTACATTCTCCCACTGCTGTCTGCGTGAATTTTGACAATTCTCGAAGAACAGTTTGTGTGAAGTTGGTCCATTCTTCCAGTGATGTCTGTGTGGAATTTGTCCATTCACCCTGTGATGTCTGTGTGAAGATTGTCCATTCTCCCAGTTATGTCTTGGTGCAGTTTGTCCAATCTCCCAGTGATTTCCTGGTGCATTTTGTCCATTCTCCCAACGATGTCTGTGTGTAGTTTGTCCATTCTCCCAGTGATGACTGTGTGATGTTTGTCCATTCTCCCAGTGATGTCTGTGTGAAGTTTGTCCATTCTCCCAGTGATGTCTGTGTGGAGTTTCTCCATTCCCACAGTCCGGTCTGTGTAGATTTTGTCCATTCTCCCAGTGATATCTGTATGGACTTTGTCCATTCACCCAGTGATGTCTGTGTGGATTTTGTCCATTCTCCCAGTGATGTCTGTAAGGAGTTTGTCCATTCCCCCAGTGATGTCTGTGTGGAGTTTGTCCATTCTCCCAGTGATGCCTGTGTGTAGTTTCTCCATTCCCAAAGTGGGGTCTGTGTGGATTTTGTCCAAACTCCCAGTGATATCTATATGGACTTTGTCCATTCACCCAGTGATGTCTGTGTGGATTTTGTCCATTCCCCCAGTGATGTCTGTGTGGAGTTTGTCCATTCTCCAGGTGATGTCTGTGTGGAGTTTGTCCATTCTCCCCGTGATGTCTGTGTGGAGTTTGTCCATTCACCCTCTGATATCTGTAAGGAGTTTGTCCATTCTTCCTGCGATGTCTGTGTGATGTTTGTCCATTCTCCCACTGCTGACTGTATGGAGTTTATCCATTCTCCCAGTGATGGCTCTATGGTGTTTGTCCATTCTACCTGTGATGGCTCTATGGTGTTTGCCCATTCTCCCAGTGATGACTATGTGGTGATTGTCCATTCCCAAATGATGTCTGTATGGAGTTTCTCCATTCTCAAGTGATTGCTGTATGGAGTTTCTCCATTCACCCAGTGAAGTCTGTCTGGAGCTTGTCCATTCTCAAGTGATGTCTGTGTGGAGTTTGTCCATTCTCCCTGTGATGTCTGTGTGAAGATTGTCCATTCTCCCAGTTATGTCTTGGTGCAGTTTGTCCAATCTCCCAGTGATTTCTTGGTACAGTTTGTCCAATCTCCCAGTGATGTCTGTGTGGAGTTTGACCATTTACCCAGTGCGGTCTGTATGATGTTTGTCCATTCTCCCAGTGATGTATGTGTGCAGTTTCTCCATTCTCCCAGTGATAACTGTGTGGAGTTTGTCCATTCTCCCAAAGATGTCTGTGTGTAGTTTCTCCATTCTCCCAGTGATATCTGTGTGGAGTTTGTCCATTTTCCCGTAAAGTCTGTGTGGAGTTTCTCTATTCTCCCAGTGATGTCTGTAAGGAGTTTGTCCATTCTCCCAGTGATGTCTGTGTGGAGTTTGTCCATTCTCCAGGTGATGTCTGTGTGGAGTTTGTCCATTCTCCCTGTGATGACTGTATGGAGTTTCTCCATTCTCAAGTGATTGCTGTATGGAGTTTCTCCATTCACCCAGTGAAGTCTGTCTGGAGCTTGTCCATTCTCAAGTGATGTCTGTGTGGAGTTTGTCAATTCTCCATCTGCTGTCCATATGGAGTTCGTACATTCTCCCAGTGCTGTCTGCGTGAAGTTTGACAATTCTCGAAGAGCAGTCTGTGTGAAGTTTGTCCATTCTTCCAGTGATGTCTGTGTGGAATTTGTCCATTCTCCCTGTGATGTCTGTGTGAAGATTGTCCATTCTCCCAGTTATGTCTTGGTGCAGTTTGTCCATTCTCCCTGTGATGTCGGTGTGATGTTTGTCCATTCTCCCACTGCTGTCCGTATGGAGTTTATCCATTCTCCCTGTGCTGTCTGTATGGAGTTTGTCCATTCTCCCAGTGATACCTGCAAGGACTTTGTCCATTCACCCAGTGATCTCTGTGTGGAGTTTGTCCATTTTCCCGTTACGTCTGTTTGGATTTTGTCCATTCTCCCACCGCTGTCTGTATGGAGTTTCTCCATTCTCCCTGTGATACCTGTAAGGAGTTTGTCCATTCTCCCAGTGATCTCTGTGTGGAGTTTGTCCATTTTCCCGTAACGTCTGTTTGGATTTTGTCCATTCTCCCAGTGATCTCTGTGTGGAGTTTTTCCATTCTCCCAATGATATCTGCAAGGAGTTTGTCCATTCTCCCAGTGATGCCTGTGTGCAGTTTCTCCATTCCCACAGTGGGGTCTGTGTGGATTTTGTCCAATCTCCCAGTGATATCGGTATGGACTTTGTCCATTCATCCAGTGCGGTCTGTGTGGAGTTTTCCGTTCTCCCAGTGATGTCCGTAAGGAGTTTGTCAATTCCCCCAGTGATGTCAGTGTGGAGTTTGTCCATTCTCCCAGTGATGTCTGTGTGGAGTTTGTCCATTCACCCTGTGATATCTGTAAAGAGTTTGTCCATTCTCCCAGTGACGTCTGTGTGGAGTTTGACCTTTCACCCTGTTTTATCTGTAAGGAGTTTGTCCATTCACCCTGTGATATCTGTAAGGAGTTTGTCCATTCTCCCAGTGCCGTCTGTGTGGAATTTCTCCATTCCCCCAGTGATGTCTGTGTGGAGTTAGTCCATTCTCCCACTGCTGTCCGTATAGAGTTTATACATTCTCGCAGTGATGTCCGTGTGGAGTTTGTCCATTCTCCCAGTGATGACTGTATGGAGTTTGTCCATTCTCCCAGTGATGACTATGTGGTGTTTGTCCATTCCCAAGTGATGTCTGTATGGAGTTTCTCCATTCACCCAGTGTAGTCTGTCTGGAGCTTGTCCATTCTGAAGTGATGACTGTATGGAATTTGTTAATTCTCCAACTGCTGTCCGTATGGAGTTCGTACATTCTCCCAGTGCTGTCTGCGTGAAGTTTGACAATTCTCGAAGAGCAGTATGTGTGAATTTTGTCCATTCATCCAGTGATGTCTGTGTGGAATTTGTCCATTCTCCCTGTGATGTCTGTGTGAAGATTGTCCATTCTCCCAGTTATGTCTTGGTGCAGTTTGTCCAATCTCCCAGTGATTTCTTGGTACAGTTTGTCCAATCTCCCAGTGATGTCTGTGTGGAGTTTGACCATTCACCCAGTGATCTCTGTGTGGTGTTTGTCCTTTCTCCCAGTGATATCTGTAAGGAGTTTGTCCATTCTCCCAGTGATATCTGTAAGGAGTATGTCCATTCTCAAGTGATGTCTGTGTGAAGTTTCTCCATTCTCCCAGTGATGTCTGTGTGATGTTTGTCCATTCTCCCTGTGATGTCTGTGTGATGTTTGTCCATTCTCCCACTGCTGTCCGTATGGAGTTTATCCATTCTCCCTGTGCTGTCCATAAGGTGCTTGGCCATTCTCCCAGTGATGACTGTGTGATGTTTGTCCATTCTCCCAGTGATGTCTGTGTGAAGTTTGTCCATTCACCCAGTGATGTCTGTGTGGATTTTGTCCATTCTCCCACCGCTGTCTGTATGGAGTTTGTCCATTCTCCCAGTGATGGCTGTGTGGAGTTTGTCCATTTTCCCGTAACGTCTGTGTGGATTTTGTCCATTCTCCCAGTGATCTCTGTGTGGAGGTCGTCCATTTTCCCGTAACGTCTGTGTGGATTCTGTCCATTCTCCCAGTGATCTCTGTGTGGAGTTTTTCCATTCTCCCAGTGATATCTGTAAGGAGTTTGTCCATTCTCCCAGTGATATCAGTAAGGAGTTTGTCCATTCTCCCAGTGATGCCTGTGTGCAGTTTCTCCATTCTCCCAGTGATATCTGTAAGGAGTTTGTCCATTCTCCCAGTGATGTCTGTGTCGAGTTTGTCCATTCTCCCAGTGAGCTCTGAGTGGAGTTAGCCCATACTCCCACTGCTGTCCGTATGGAGTTTATCCATTCTCCCAGTGATGGCTCTATGGTGTTTATCCATTCTCCCTGTGATGACTGTATGGAGTTTGTCCATTCTCCCTGTGATGACTGTATGGAGTTTGTCCATTCTCCCTGTGATATCTGTAAGGAGTTTGTCCATTCTCCCAGTGATGTCTGTGTGGAGTTTGTCCATTTTCCCGTAACGTCTGTGTGGAGTTTCTCTATTCTCCCAGTGATGTCTGTAAGGAGTTTGTCCATTCTCCCAGTGATGTCCGTATGGAGTTTATCCATTCTCCCTGTGCTGTCCATAAGGTGCTTGGCCATTCTCCCAGTGATGACTGTGTGATGTTTGTCCATTCTCCCAGTGATGTCTGTGTGAAGTTTGTCCATTCACCCAGTGATGTCTGTGTGGAGTTTTTCCATTCTCCCAATGATATCTGCAAGGAGTTTGTCCATTCTCCCAGTGATGCCTGTGTGAAGTTTCTCCATTCCCACAGTGGGGTCTGTGTGGATTTTGTCCAATCTCCCAGTGATATCGGTATGGACTTTGTCCATTCACCCAGTGCGGTCTGTGTGGAGTTTTCCGTTCTCCCAGTGATGTCCGTAAGGAGTTTGTCAATTCCCCCAGTGATGTCAGTGTGGAGTTTGTCCATTCTCCCAGTGATGTCTGTGTGGAGTTTGTCCATTCACCCTGTGATATCTGTAAAGAGTTTGTCCATTCTCCCAGTGACGTCTGTGTGGAGTTTGACCTTTCACCCTGTTTTATCTGTAAGGAGTTTGTCCATTCACCCTGTGATATCTGTAAGGAGTTTGTCCATTCTCCCAGTGCCGTCTGTGTGGAATTTCTCCATTCCCCCAGTGATGTCTGTGTGGAGTTAGTCCATTCTCCCACTGCTGTCCGTATAGAGTTTATACATTCTCGCAGTGATGTCCATGTGGAGTTTGTCCATTCTCCAGGTGATGTCTGTGTGGAGTTTGTCCATTCTCCCAGTGATGTCTGTGTGGAGTTTGTCCATTCACCCTCTGATATCTGTAAGGAGTTTGTCCATTCTTCCTGTGATGTCTGTGTGGAGTTTGTCCATTTTCCCGTAACGTCTGTGTGGAGTTTCTCTATTCTCCCAGTGATGTCTGTAAGGAGTTTGTCCATTCTCCCAGTGATGTCTGTGTGGAGTTTGTCCATTCTCCAGGTGATGTCTGTGTGGAGTTTGTCCATTCTCCCAGTGATGTCTGTGTGGAGTTTGTCCATTCACCCTCTGATATCTGTAAGGAGTTTGTCCATTCTTCCTGTGATGTCTGTGTGATGTTTGTCCATTCTCCCACTGCTGACTGTATGGAGTTTATCCATTCTCCCAGTGATGGCTCTATGGTGTTTGTCCATTCTCCCTGTGATGACTGTATGGTGTTTGTCCATTCTCCCTGTGATGACTGTATGGAGTTTCTCCATTCTCAAGTGATTGCTGTATGGAGTTTCTCCATTCACCCAGTGAAGTCTGTCTGGAGCTTGTCCATTCTCAAGTGATGTCTGTGTGGAGTTTCTCAATTCTCCATCTGCTGTCCATATGGAGTTCGTACATTCTCCCAGTGCTGTCTGCGTGAAGTTTGACAATTCTCGAAGAGCAGTCTGTGTGAAGTTTGTCCATTCTTCCAGTGATGTCTGTGTGGAATTTGTCCATTCTCCCTGTGATGTCTGTGTGATGTTTGTCCATTCTCCCACTGCTGTCCGTATGGAGTTTATCCATTCTCCCTGTGCTATCTATAATGTGTTTGGCTATTCTCCCAGTGATGACTGTGTGATGTTTGTCCATTCTCCCAGTGATGTCTGTGTGGATTTTGTCCATTCTCCCACCGCTGTCTGTATGGAGTTTGTCCATTCTCCCAGTGATACCTGCAAGGACTTTGTCCATTCCCCCAGTGATGTCTGTGTGGAGTTAGCCCATTCTCCCACTGCTGTCCGTATAGAGTTTATACATTCTCGCAGTGATGTCCGTGTGGAGTTTGTCCATTCTCCCAGTGATGACTGTATGGAGTTTGTCCATTCTCCCAGTGATGACTATGTGGTGTTTGTCCATTCCCAAGTGATGTCTGTATGGAGTTTCTCCATTCACCCAGTGTAGTCTGTCTGGAGCTTGTCCATTCTGAAGTGATGACTGTATGGAATTTGTTAATTCTCCAACTGCTGTCCGTATGGAGTTCGTACATTCTCCCAGTGCTGTCTGCATGAAGTTTGACAATTCTCGAAGAGCAGTATGTGTGAATTTTGTCCATTCTTCCAGTGATGTCTGTGTGGAATTTGTCCATTCTCCCTGTGATGTCTGTGTGAAGATTGTCCATTCTCCCAGTTATGTCTTGGTGCAGTTTGTCCATTCTCCCAGTTATGTCTTCATGCAGTTTGTCCAATCTCCCAGTGATTTCTTGGTGCAGTTTGTCCAATCTCCCAGTGATGTCTGTGTGGAGTTTGTCCATTCACCTAGTGCGGTCTGTATGATGTTTGTCCATTCTCCCAGTGATGTATGTGTGATGTTTGTCCATTCTCCCAGTGATGTATGTGTGCAGTGTTATGAATCCCGTAACTGGAGAACTTACCAGCAAAGATAGAGAGGTCCGTTGAAGTCTGATGTCACTATTTTCAAACGTTTTATTTATAAAGGGACACAAAAGTAGGGTTAATACATACATTCAGATAGTGCACATCGTCAACATTCAATCTAAAGCGCGGGTATAGTAATACTCATCATTAAGAAGTGAGCTCTGCTGGTGTCTAGGGGTTAATAGATTGTCCGTTGGAAATATAAAAGTCACTCTGAAAGTCTGCAGGCCTCAGCCCTTTGAAAATCACTGGGTTTCATGTGGGGCCATTGAGAGAGAGAGATTGGGAGAGAAGAGAAAGAACTTGACGAGTCTTGATGAATCTTCCATGAAATCAGGGGAGCGTTGGTTCCCTCTCCCCGATGTTAGTTAAAAGCGATTCCAGCCACAGATTTCAATCCTTCAGAATGGCTTCCCGCTGCTGCGGGCTCACTCTCTCGTGTCTTCTGGGTGCGTCTGAGGGGCTGTCCCCCTGAGACTCTCCTTTATACTTCCTCACGGGGTCGCAGGTGTCAATCAGGTTGGGATGATGCAATCTCTCTCTCAACCAGCCCACCTTGCCCGAGGGCTTTTCACGTGGTCTTCATCAGACAATAGTCGCTGGCATCTTATTCTGTATCCCGGGTGGGACGTGCAATTTTGGCACGTTTCTCTCTCTCTCACTTCCTGGGTCTACAGACCCCCCTCTCAATGGGTGCTCTTGCGATTCTCACAAAGGAGAGGGCTGGGATCATAACAACAGTTTCTCCATTCTCCCAGTGATAACTGTGTGGAGTTTGTCCATTCTCCCAACGATGTCTGTGTGAAGTTTCTCCATTCTTCCAGTGCTGTCTGTGTCTAGTTTGTCCATTCTCCCAGTGATGTCTGTGTGGAGTTTGTCCATTCTCCCAGTGATGTCTGTGTGGAGTTTGTCCATTCTCCCAGTGATGTCTGTGTGGAGTTTCTCCATTCTCCCAGTGATGTCTGTGTGGAGTTTCTCCATTCTCCCAGTGATGTCTGTGTGGAGTTAGTCCATTCTCCCACAGCTGCCTGTACGGAGTATGTCCATTCTTCCAGTGCAGTCTGTGTGGTGTTTTAACATTCCCCCAGTGATGACTGTGTGGTGTTTATCCATTTTCCCTGTGCTGTCTGTATGGTGTTTGTCCATTCTCCCTGTGCTGTCTGTAAGGTGTTTGGCCATTCTCCCAGTGATGACTATGTGGTGTTTGTCCATTCCCAAGTTATGTCTGTATGGAGTTTGTCCATTCTCAAGTGATGTCTGTATGGAGTTTGTCCATTCTCAAGTGATTGCTGTATGGAGTTTCTCCATTCACCCAGTGAAGTCTGTCCGGAGCTTGTCCATTCTCAAGTGATGTCTGTGTGGAGTTTGTCAATTCTCCAACTGCTGTCCGTATGGAGTTCGTACATTCTCCCAGTGCTGTCCGCGTGAAGTTTGACAATTCTCGAAGAGCAGTCTGTCCATTCTCCCTGTGAAGTCTTTGTGAAGTTTGTCCATTCTCCCAGTTATGTCTTGGTGCAGTTTGTCCAATCTCCCAGTGATTTCTTAGTGCAGTTTGTCCAATCTCCCAGTGATGTCTGTGTGGAGTTTGTCCATTCACCCAGTGGCGTATGTCTGCAGTTTCTCCATTCTCCCAGTGATAACTGTGTGGAGTTTGTCCATTCTCCCAGGGATGTCCGTGTGAAGTTTCTCCATTCTTCCAGTGATGTCTGTGTATAGTTTGTCCATTCTCTCAGTGATGTCTGTGTGGAGTTTGTCCATTCTCCCTGTGATGTATGTGTGTAGTTTGTCCATTCTCTCAGTGATTTCTGTGTGTAGTTTGTCCATTCTCCCTGTGATGACTGTGTTTAGTTTGTCAATTCTCCAACTGCTGTCCATATGGAGTTTGTACATTCTCCCAGTGTTGTCTGTGTGATGTTTGACAATTCTCGAAGAACAGTCTGTGTGAAGTTTGTCCATCCTTCCAGTGCTGTCTGTGTGTAGTTTGTCCATTCTCCCAGTTACGTCTTGGTTCAGTTTGTCCAATCTCCCAGTGATGTCTGTGTGGAGTTTGCCCATTCACGCAGTGCGGTCTTTGCGATGTTTGTCCATTCTCCCAGTGATGTATGTGTGCAGTTTATCCATTCTCCCACTGCTGTTTCTGTGCAGTTCGTCCATTCTCACAGTGATGTCTGATTGGGGTTTCTCCATTCTGCCATTGATGTCCGTAAGGTATTTGTCTATTCTCCCAGTGATGTCTGGTGAAGTTTGTCCATTCTCCCAGTGCGGTCTGTGTGGAGTTTGTCCATTCTCCCAGTGCTGTCTGTCAGGAGTTTGTCCATTCTCCCAGTGATGTCTGTGTGGAGTTAGTCCATTCTCCCTGTGATGACTGTATGGAGCGTGTCCATTCTCCCACAGCTGCCTGTATGGTGTATGTCCATTCTCCCAGTGCAGTCTGTGTGGTGTTTTAACATTCTCCCAGTGATGACTGTGTGGTGTTTATCCATTCTTCCAGTGAAGTCTGTGTGAAGATTCTCCATTCTCCCAGTAATGTCTGTATAGAGCGTGTCCATTCTCCCACAGCTGCCTGTATGGTGTATGTCCATTCTCCCAGTGCAGTCTGTGTGGTATTTTAACATTCTCCCAGTGATGACTGTGTGGTGTTTGTCCAACCTCCCAGTGATGTCTGTATGGCATTTGTCCATTCTCCCTGTGATGTCTGTAAGGTGTTTGGCCATTCTCCCAGTGATGACTATGTGGTGTTTCTCCATTCCCACAGTGCGGTCTGTGTGGATTTTGTCCATTCTCCCAGTGATGTCTGTGTGGAGTTTGTCCATTCTCCCAGTGATGTCTGTGTGGAATTTCTCCATTCTCCCAGTGATGTCTGTGTGGAGTTTGTCCATTCTCCCTGTGATATCTGTAAGGAGTTTGTCCATTCTCCCAGTGATGTCTGTATGGAGTTTGTCCATTCTCCCAGTGATAATAGACAATAGACAATAGACAATAGGTGCAGAAGCAGACCATTCGGCCCCTCGAGTCTGCACCGCCATTCTGAGATCATGGCTGATCTTGTCCATTCTCCCAGTGATGTCTGTGTGGAGTTTTTCAATTCTCCAACTGCTGTCTGTATGGTGTACATACATTCTCCCAGTGCTGTCTGCATGAGTTTTGACAATTCTCGAAGAGCAGTCTGTGTGAAGTTTGTCCATTCTTCCAGTGATGTCTGTGTGGATTTTGTCCATTCTCCCTGTGATGTCTGTGTGAAGTTTGTCCATTCTCCCTGTGATGACTGTGTGTAGTTTGTCCATTCTCCCAGTGATGACTATGTGGAGTTTGTCCATTCTCAAGTGATGTCTGTATGGAGTTTGTCCATTCTGCTTGTGCTGTCTGTATGGTGTTTATCCATTCTCCCACTGCTGTTTCTGTGCAGTTCATCCATTCTCACAGTGATGTCTGATTGGGGTTTCTCCATTCTGCCATTGATGTCCGTAAGGAGTTTGTCTATTCTCCCAGTGATGTCTGGTGAAGTTTGTCCATTCTCCCAGTGCAGTCTGTAAGGATTTTGTCCATTCTCCCAGTGATGTCTGTGTGGAGTTAGTCCATTCTCCCAGTGATGACTGTATGGAGCGTGTCCATTCTCCCACAGCTGCCTGTACGGAGTATGTCCATTCTTCCAGTGCAGTCTGTGTGGTGTTTTAACATTCTCCCAGTGATGACTGTGTGGTGTTTATCCATTTTCCCTGTGCTGTCTGTATGGTGTTTGTCCATTCTCCCTGTGCTGTCTGTAAGGTGTTTGGCCATTCCCAAGTGATGCCTGTATGGAGTTTCTTCATTCACCCAGTGAAGTCTGTCCGGAGCTTGTCCATTCTCAAGTGATGACTGTGTGTAGTTTGTCCAATCTCCCAGTGATGTCTGTGTGGAGTTTGTCCATTCACCCAGTGGCGTATGTCTGCAGTTTCTCCATTCTCCCAGTGATAACTGTGTGGAGTTTGTCCATTCTCCCAGGGATGTCCGTGTGAAGTTTCTCCATTCTCCAGGTGATGTCTGTGTGGAGTTTGTCCATTCTCCCTGTGATGACTGTATGGAGTTTCTCCATTCTCAAGTGATTGCTGTATGGAGTTTCTCCATTCACCCAGTGAAGTCTGTCTGGAGCTTGTCCATTCTCAAGTGATGTCTGTGTGGAGTTTGTCAATTCTCCATCTGCTGTCCATATGGAGTTCGTACATTCTCCCAGTGTTGTCTGTGTGATGTTTGACAATTCTCGAAGAACAGTCTGTGTGAAGTTTGTCCATCCTTCCAGTGCCGTCTGTGTGAAGTTTGTCCATTCTCCCTGTGATGACTGTGTGTAGTTTGTCCATTCTCCCAGGGATGTCTGTGTGTAGTTTGTCCATTCTCCCTGTGATGACTGTGTGTAGTTTGTCCATTCTTCCAGTTACGTCTTGGTTCAGTTTGTCCAATCTCCCAGTGATGTCTGTGTGGAGTTTGCCCATTCACGCAGTGCGGTCTTTGCGATGTTTGTCCATTCTCCCAGTGATGTATGTGTGCAGTTTCTCCATTCTCCCACTGCTGTTTCTGTGCAGTTCATCCATTCTCACAGTGATGTCTGATTGGGGTTTCTCCATTCTGCCATTGATGTCCGTAAGGTATTTGTCTATTCTCCCAGTGATGTCTGGTGAAGTTTGTCCATTCTCCCAGTGCGGTCTGTGTGGAGTTTGTCCATTCTCCCAGTGCTGTCTGTCAGGAGTTTGTCCATTCTCCCAGTGATGTCTGTGTGGAGTTAGTCCATTCTCCCTGTGATGACTGTGTGGTGTTTACCCATTCTTCCAGTGAAGTCTGTGTGGAGATTCTCCATTCTCCCAGTAATGTCTGTATAGAGCGTGTCCATTCTCCCACAGCTGCCTGTATGGTGTATGTCCATTCTCCCAGTGCAGTCTGTGTGGTGTTTTAACATTCTCCCAGTGATGACTGTGTGGTGTTTGTCCATCCTCCCAGTGATGTCTGTATGGCATTTGTCCATTCTCCCTGTGATGTCTGTAAGGTGTTTGGCCATTCTCCCAGTGATGACTATGTGGTGTTTGTCCATTTTCACAGTGCGGTCTGTATGGATTTTATCCATTCTCCCACATCTGTTTGTGTGCAGTTCGTCCATTCTCCCCGTGATGTCTGTGTGGAGTTTCTCCATTGTCCCAGTTATGTCTGTGTGCAGTTTGTCCATTCTCTCAGTGATGTCTGTGTGGTTTGTCCATTCTGCCAGAAATGTCTGTGTAGAGTTTTCCCAGTCTCCCAGTGTGGTCTGTGTGGAGTTTGTGCTGTCTCCCTTTGAGTCGTGGATTTCCTCCAGTTGATAGGGTCTCCACCAACTCCCAACAATGTATGAGGTGGGAGGTGAACTGTCTGTTGTAAATTTCTTCCAAGTGTGCAGGTTAGCCACAGAAACTAGAGGTATTGATAAGAATGTTGAGAATGTACACTTGAGCCAATTCGCGAGGTAGACACCCCAAGGATACAGGAGACAGATTTAAGGGTGACTGTCGGCAGAGGGAAGGGGAAACATCAGATAGTGGAGAGCAGCCCTGTGGCCATCCCCCTCAACAATAAATGCTCCATTTTGAGTACTTTTGTTGGGTGGGCGCAACAACCTACCAGGAGAAAGCAACAGTGTCCATGCCTCTGGCACAGCATCTGGCTTTGTAGTTCATAAGGGCAGGGAAATGAAGAGAATGGCAGCAGTAATCGAGGACTCTATAGTTTAGTGGGCAGTTAGGCAATACTGCAGATGCAAAAAGGAAACACAGATGGTAGTTTGCCTCCCAGGTGCCAGGGTCCAAGAACGTGTTCACAATATCCTGAAAATGGAGCGTGAGCAGCCAGAGGTTATGGTACATACTGATACCAATGACATAGGAAGGAAAAGGGAGGAGGTCCTGAAAAAAGATTAAAGGAGTGAGGAAGGAAGCTCAAGGGCTGTAATCCCGGGATTGCTGCCTGTGCCACGCAATTGTGAATGGCGTGAGGTGGTAGATAAATGCGTGACTAAAAGATTGGAGCAGCAGACAGGATTCAGATTTCTGGATCATTGGGACCTGTTCTGGGGCAGGTGTGACCTGTACAAAAGGGACAGATAGCACTTGAATCTGAGGGAGACCAATATCCTTGTGGGCAGGTTTACTGAAGCTGGTGGGAGTGGTTTAAAATAATATGGCATGGGGATGGGAACCAATATGATAGAGCTGAGGATGAGCCAGCAGGTTTACAAGTAGATGATGCGTGTAACATGAATGTAAGGAAGGACAAGCCAGTGACTGGGTACACCTGCAGACAGAGCCAAGAATTAAATTGTACCACAGAAGCAAAATTGAAAAGGGCAAAGAATGCAGAACTGAAGATGCTGCATTTAAATACACGTAGCATTTGGAATAAGGTGAACGAGCTTGTGGTGCAATTAGAGATTTGACAGTATGATGTTGTGGGTATCACTGAGTTGTGGCTGAAAGAAGGCCAGAGTTGGGAGTGTAACATCAAAGGATGTACTTTGATTCAAAAGGACAGGCAGGAAGGCATAGGTGGTAGTTTGGCTCTATTGGTAAGAGATGGAATTATATCTTTAGGAAGAGGTGACATAGGGTCAGAGAATGTTGAATCTTTGTGGGTGGAGTTAAGAAAATACAAGGGTAAAAAAGCCATTATGGGAATCAAAATCGTTTGGAAAAGGAAGTCAGTGGATCAGAACGGGAGTGCGGCGGGAGCCATCTTGAATTTTTCTTATTCTCATCAGAGTTAAGAGAGGTGGGACTGCGCAGACGTGTGATGGCTGGCAGTGAAGCGGGGAAGATTTTAAAAGGGCACAGCCTTATACAGCGCGCAGCGGAGTGAGCCGGGAGCAGAGTGAAGGCTTAAGGGTTGGGCTCAAAGGGCTTAGGCGGAAGCGGACAAGTCAAGGTAGGTTCAGGTTTCAGTTTTTCCTGTTATTTGAGGAAAGGGGAAGTATGAGTGTGAGGGCAGATTGTTGTTCTCGGTGTCAGATGTGAGAGGTCCTGGAGTCTCCTAGCCTCCTGGAAGTCCACATCTGTGCCAGGTGCATCGAGCTTCAGCTCCTAAGGGATCGTGTGAGTAAACTGGAGCTGCAGCTCGATGACCTTCGTCTGTTCAGGGAGAGTGAGGAGTTGACAGAGAGGAGTTACAGGCAGGTGGTCACACCGGGACCACGGGAGGCAGACAGTTGGGTCATGGTTAGGATGTGGAAGTGGAAGAGTCAGGTACTAGAGAGTACCCAAGTGGCTGTACCCTTTGACAATAAGTACTCCTGTTTGAGTACTGTTGGGGGAGACAGCCTACCTGGGGGAAGCAACAGTGGTCGTGCCTCTGGCACAGAGTTCGGCCCTGCAGCTCAGCAGGGTAGGAAAAGGAAGAGAAGGCAGTAGTAATCAGGGACTCAATAGTTAGGGCATCAGATAGGCAATTCTGTGGACGCAGTCAGGAGTCCTAGATGGTAGTTTGCCTCCCTAGTGCCAGGGTTCGGGATGTTTCTGATCACGTCCAAGATATCCTGAAGTGGGAGGGTGAGGAGCCAGAGGTCATGGTACATACAGGTACCAATGACATACGTTGGAAAAGGGAAGAGGTCTTGAAAGGAGAATATAGGGAGTTAGGAAGGCAGTTAAGAAGAAGGACCGCAATGATAGTAATCTCGGGATTACTGCCTGTGCCACACGACAAAGAGAGTAGGAATGGAATGAGGTGGAGGATAAATCCGTGCCTGCAGGATTGGATCAAGGGCAGGGATTCAAGTTTCTGTATCATTGGGACCTTTTTTGAGGCAGGTGTGACCTGTACAAAAAGGACGGGTTGCACTTGAATCCTAGGGGGACGAATATCCTGGCGGAGTGATTTGCTAAGACTACTGGGGAGACTTTAAACTAGAATTGTTTGGGGGTGGGAATCAATTTGAAGAGACTAGGGGAGAGGAGGTTAGTTCACAATTAGGGAAAGCTAGTAGACAGTGTGTGAGGGAGGATAGGCAGGTGATAGAGAAGGAGAGCGCTCAGGCCAAAGATGTAGGGGAGAAGTAAGAAAAAGATAATAAAGTTAGGGATAAACAGAGAGGAAGAGGTGGAAAGTTTCTTAAATGCATCTATTTTAATGCTAGCAGCATTGTAAGAAAGGTGGATGAGCTTAGAGCATGGATTGATACCTGGAAGTATGATGTTGTAGCTATTAGTGAAATGTGGTTGCAGGAGGGGTGTGATTGGCAACTAAATATTCCTGGATTTTGTTGCTTCAGGTGTGATAGAATCAGATGGGCAAGAGGAGGTGAGGAGGAGTCATTGCTTGACTGAGAAAATATGACAGCGGTGCTCTGGCAGGATAGATTAGAGGGCTCATCTAGGGAGCCTACTTGGGTGGAATTGAGGAATGGGATAGATGTAGTAACACTTATAGGGGTATATTATAGACCACCTAATGGGGAGCGAGAATTGGAGGAGCAAATTTTCAAGGAGATAGCAGATATTTGTAGTTAACACAGGGTTGTGATTGTGGGAGTTTATAATTTTCCACACATAGACTGGGAAGCCCATACTGTAAAAGGGATGGATGGTTTGGAATTTATAAAATGTGTGCAGGATAGATCTTTGCAGCAATACATAGAGAAACCAACTAGAGAAGGGGCAGTGTTGGATCTTCTGTTAGGGAATGAAATAGGTCAGGTGAAGGAGGTATGTGTTGGGGAGCACTTCGGGTCCAGTGATCACAATGCCATTAGTTTCAATATAATTATGGAGAAGGATAGGACTGGACCCAGGGCTGAGATTCTTGATTGGAGAAAGGCTAACTTTGAGGTGATGCAAAAGGATTTAGAGGGAGCGGATTGGGACAATTTGTTTTAAGGGAAGGATGTAATACAGAAATGGCGGTCATTTAAAGGTGAAATTTTGAGGGTACAGAATCTTTATGTTCCTGTTAGGTTGAAAGGAAAGGTTAAAAGTTCAAGAGCGCCATGGTTTTCAAGGAATATTGGAAACTTGGTTAGGAAAAAGAGAGATATCTACAACAAATATAGGCAGAAATGGAGTAAATAAGGTGTTCGAGGAATATAAAGAATGTAAGAAGAATCTTAAGAAAGCTAAAAGAAGATACGAGGTTGCTTTGGCAAGTGAGGTGAAAATAAATCCCAAGGGTTTCTACAGTTATATTAATAGCAAAAGGATAGTGAGGGATAAAATTCATCCCTTGAAGTATCAGAATGGACAGATATGTGTGGAGCCGAAAGAGATGGGGGAGATTTTGAACAATTTATTTTCTTCGGTATTCACTAAGGAGAAGGATATTGAATTGTGTAAGGTAAGGGAAACAAGTAGGGAAGTTATGGAAACTATGACTGTTAAAGAGGAGGAAGTACTGGCGCTTTTAAAGAATATAAAAGTGGATAAATCTCCAGATCCTGACAGGATATTCCCTAGGACCTTGAGGGAAGTTGATGTAGAAATAGCAGGGACTCTGACAGAAATAGTTCAAATGTCATTAGAAACGGGGATGGTGCTGGAGGATTGCCATATTGCTCATGTGGTTCTATTGTTTAAAAAGGATTCTAAGAATAAACCTAGCAATTATAGGCCTGTCAGTTTGACGTCAGTGGTGGGTAAATTAATGGAAAGTATTCTTATAGATGGTATATAACTATCTGGATAGACAGGTTTGATCAGGAATAGTCAGCATGGATTTGTGCGTGGAAGGTCATGTTTGACAAATCTTATTGAATTTTTTGAAGAGGTTACGAGGAAAGCTGACGAGGGTAAAGCAGTTGATGTTGTCTATATGGACTTCAGTAAGGCCTTTGACAAGGTTCCGCGTGGAAGGTTAGTTAGGAAGGTTCAATCGTTACGTATTAATATTGAAGTAGTAAAATGGATTCAACAGTGGCTGGATGGGAGATGCCACAGAGTAGTGGTGGAAAACTGTTTGTCAGGTTGGAGGCTGGTGACCAGTGGTGTGCCTCAGGGATCTGTATTGGGTCCAATGTTGTTTGTCATATACATTAATGATCTGGATGATGGGGTGGTAAATTGGATTAGTAAGTATGCAGATGATACTAAGGTAGGTGGCTTTGTGGATAATGAAGTAGGTTTTCAAAGCTTGCAGAGAGATTTAGGCCAGTTAGAAGAGTGGGCTGAATGATGGTAGATGGAGTTTAATGCTGATAAGTGTGAGGTGCTACATTTTGGTAGGAATAACCCAAATAGGACATACATGGTAAATGGTAGGGCATTGAAAAATGCAGTAGAACAAAGTGTTCGAGGAATAATGGTGCATAGTTCCCTGAAGGTGGAATCTCATGTAGATAGGGAAGCTTTTGGTATGCTAGCCTTTATAAATCGGAGCATTGAGTATAGGAGTTGGGATGTACTGTTAAAATTGGGCATTGCTAAGGCCGAGTTTGGAGTATTGTGTATAGTTCTGGTCACCGAATTATAGGAAAGATATCAACAATATAGAGAGAGTACAGAGAAGATTTACTAGAATGTTACCTGGGTTTCAGCACCTGAGTCACAGGGAAAGGTCACAAGTTAGGTCTTTATTCTTTGGAGCGTAGAAGGTTGAGGGGGGACTTGATAGAGGTATTTAAAATTATGAGGGGGATAGATTGAGTTGACATGGATAGGCTTTTTCCATTGAGAGTTGGGGAGATACAAACAAGAGGACATGAGCTGAGAGTTAGGGGGCAAAAGTTTAGGGGTAACACGAGGGGGAATTTCTTTACTCAGAGAGTGGTAGCTGTGTGGAACGAGCTTCCAGTAGAAGTGGTAGAGGCAGGTTCGGTATTATCATTTTAAGTAAAATTGGAGAGGTATATGGATAGGAAAGGAATGGAGGGTTATGGGCTGAGTGCGGGTCAGTGGGACTAGGTGAGAGTAAGCATTGGCATGGACTAGAAGGGCCGGGACAGCCTGTCTCCGTGCTGTAATTGTTATATGGTTATATGTTAAATATAGGCCTCTTAATAGTGGCAAGATGTGAGGCTGGAATAAGTAGTTTATTTATTTACTTATTTATTTATTATGGTTTTCTATATTTGCACAGATTTATCTTCTGGTGTTTTCATGCACAGCAGTCTCTAGAGTTTACAGAGAATAGTGTGAAAACAAACAAAAAAAAACATGCAGTGAACAAGAGTTTTCTGGGTGAAAACATCTAGTTAATGAGAGGTCGGAGAAAAATGGCCAGATTGGTTCAAGCTGACAGGAAGGTGCCAGTAATTTAAATAACCACACATTACAGCAGTGATGTGCAGCAGAGCATCTCTGAATTCACAACAAGTTGAACCTTGAAGTAGATGGGCTGCAGGAGCAGAAGACCGCAAATAGAAGTTCCCACTGAATATAGATGTCTAACGTTGGCCTGAGGTCAAACTGTGTCTCACCAGACCAGCCATTCCGCAACTGAAGTTATTATTGAAGCTCATGGCCTACTCAGGAGGGTGGGAGAGGCTGGGTGGACTTTCCATTTGGGCCCTCAACTCTACTCATGGATTGGTACATGTAAGAGCTAGAAGTACATTTATTTGTAAGGGCTCACTGATCATGCCGAGCAAAATGTTTTATTTGTATTATTTAATGTTTTTGAATACTCTGAATGGTTCTCAATGTTTTTTTCTTTACTGTTTTTGAATGATTTGACTTCACTTTAACTGCTTCTGAATGTCTCTACTGCTCTGTCCCCGTACCTAAAAGTCCATTTCTATATTTGACATTGACACTTTGGGTGGATGAACATTATGGTTTGGGACTCCATTTATTCAGAGTGTCAGGCAAAGTATATAATATCTAGGAGCAGAATTAGGCCATTTAGTCCATCAGTATATTATATAAAGCATGGAAAAAAGATTGGATGACTGGTTGGGGACATCCCGTCAATAATTACGATGACAGAATTGATGGCTCTTCGGATGATAAAGATGATGCGGGTAGCGTGAAGGAAACAGGGACTTGGACAGATTGGGAGAATGGGCAAAGAAGTGGCAGATGGAATATTGTGTAGGGAAGTGTATGGCCATGCACTTTGGTAGAAAGAATAAAGGTGTAGACTATTTTTTAAATGGGGAGATAATTCAGAAATCAGAGATGTAAAGGGACTTCAGCCTTCTCATGAAAGATTTCCTAAAGTTTAAAACACAGGTTGAGTTAGTGGGAAGAAGGGCAAATGCAATGTTAGCATTCATTTTGAGAGCATAAAAGCAAGACTGAAATGCTGAGGTCAGACTTCACTTGAAATATTATGAGCCATTCTGGGACACTTATCTATGAAAAGATATATTGGCATTTTGGAGGGTTCAGTGGAGGTTCTAGTAATGAAGTGATTAATGTATGTGGAGCATTTGCTGGCTTTGGGTCTGTACTCGGTGGAATTTAGAAGTATGAGGGTGGGTCTCACTGAAAACTATTGAATATTGAAAGGCTCAGATAGTGTGATGTGAAGAGGAGGTTTCTATAGTGAGGAAGTCTAGGACAAGAGGGCAGAGACTCAGAATAGGGACATTCTTTTATAACAGAAATGAGGAGGAATTTCTTTAGCCAGAGGATAGTGTATCTGTAGAATTCATTACTACGGATGCCTGTGGAGACCAAGTCATTAAGTATATTTAAACTGGTGGTTGATAAGTTCTTGAAGCATCAGGGCATCAAAGGTTACAGGGAGAAGGCAGGAGAATGGGGTTGAGAGGGATAATAAATCTGCCACGGTGGAATAGTGGAGTTGACTCAATGGGCCAAATGGTGTAATTCTGCTCCTATGTCGTATGGTCTTATGGTCTTAAAATAAAATTAAAGATAAACATGGATTGCTTCAAATCCACAAAAACAAAACTGGATTTCTGAATATGAATAAAAAGATGTGGAATTACTTTAATATTATTAATCTAGTTCCTTTCACATCCAACCTCTCAAAAATGATTCATGCAATAAATTACTTTTTGAAGTGCTTTGATTCATCTTGGCACCGGATTGTTTCTAATTTTCATTAATTTCTATGAATCAGAAGTGTAAAATGGTCAAATCTGAAGATCACACAAAGCATTTGCTTATAGCCTATTATGCTGTTGGCATTTAGGGCAGCAATGAAATCCTCCATCTCTCTGTCTTGGTCATATACTGTCATACAGAGAGACAGAAGGATTCTTCATTGCTGTTTCTGTAACAATCTCTTTTCACCAGTTAAGGTTGTCAGTCCTGAGGTGAACCCCTGAACCTGGAGGACTAGTGGACCACTCTTAGTCTAGCTTCTACCCTTTGACCTTTTTGGCATGAGTGACGCTACCAAGAGCCAAAGCATATAGCCTGACTGCAGCCAACATAACTCTCCAGGTCATTGAGGTATGCAAGCTTCCAAACCATGACAAGGTTGTAGTCCTCTTGGAGGACTAGAATTGACCAGAAAAGAGAACAGCTATCATGCACAAGAAGTGTTTGGGATCACTACAAATAAAATATAACACTGCTGATATAAATGTCATCTACAACATTTGCTAACCAATCAACTACAGAAATATTGAATTGAAATGGATCGATAGATGTTGGAGATAAAGATAGTTTTTTTGTGTTTCGCTTCCATTTATCATTTATTTATTTATTTATTTATTTATTTATTTTGAGGGACAGCATGGAACCCAGCGAACCACTCCACATAGCATCCCACCTATTTAGCACTAGCTTAATTACAGGACAATTTACAATGACTAATTAACCTATGGACTAGTATAGCTTTGGACTGTGGGAGGAAACCAGAGCACCCAGGGGAAAGTCACACAATTAGGGGAGAATGCACAAACTCCTTACAAAAAAAATCCAGTATTGAACCATGAACCCCAGAACCTCCCAAGCTCTAACAGCATCGCACTAACCACTATGCTATCATGGCGGTCCTAGTACTCTTTGCAATTTAAGCAAAAGAAGTATACCCCAAATGCTGAATATTAGGATCATAAAAAGCTGTCTACCCCTTTAATTCAGCATCCCTCTCCCATTCTGACCTTTTCTCTCTGTGCCCACCACAAGCATAAATAAAGACACTCATACTATTTTTGGGCACTACAGCCTTACTGGACTCAACATGGAATTGCTCACGCTTTATTTCTCTTTGTATCAGGTAAGATACTATTATTGGTGTGGTCTGGCCTACGAGACTTTCCTACACCCTTGTGATAGCAACATATCATGCACGCAAACAAATTCTTGACTGCAATTTGTATGTTTAGTTACGTGGTTTTCCCCCATCAGAGATATTCCTTTTGTTCTATCCATCCCTCACACATCTTCTCTGTTAGAAAAAGCCAACTCATCTTTTCTCTTTTCCAGTTGTGGTGACCTGTAACATTAACTCTTTCTTTTCCTCAGATGTTGACTGACCTGCAGGGTAATTCCAGCACTTTCTTGTTTATTTCAGATTTTGAACATCTGCAGTTTTGTAATTCCCATTTTATTCTCCCCACATTTCTGTCAACTCCTGTCAGATTCTGCTACTTACTGACACACCAGGGACAACGTCCAGTGGTCATTTAATCTGATATGTGCTCAGATGTGGGAGCAAACCGACATAATCGTGGGGTGAAAGCGCAGACTGAACATCAGCAGTGCCCAGAGACAGTATCAAACCAACATTGCTCGTGCTGTGAGCCTGCAGATCTACCAGCTGTACTGCTCTACCACCACTTAGTGGCCATTTTATTAGTTACCCCCTATACCTAGTAAAGTGACAGCTGAGTGTATGTTTGTAGTCTTCTGATGCTGTAGCCCATATACTTCAAGTCTTGATGTGTTGAACATTCAGAGCCATAATTCCACACACCACTGTTGTAATACATGCTTTTTTGTGTTGCTGTCACCTTCCTGTCAGCTTGAACCAGTCTGTCCATTCTCCTCGAGCCTCTCTCATCAACAAGGTGCTTCTGTCAATAGAACTGCTGCTCATTGGATGTTTGCTGCACCATTCTCAGTAAGAACATAAGAAATAGCAGCAGGAATTAGCCATCTGGCCCATCGAGCCCGCTCTGCCATCTGGTAAGATCATGGCTGATTTGACCATGGACTCACCTCCACCTACCTGCCTTTTCTCCATAACCCTTAATTCCCTATTATGTAAAAATCTATCCAATCTTGTCCTAAATATATTTACAGAGGTAGCCTCCATTACTTCATTGGGCAGAGAATTCCACAGATTCACCACTTCCCAGGAAAAGCAGTTCCTCTTCTCTCCATCCTAAATCTACTGCCTCCAAATCTTGAAGCTATGACCCCTAGTTCTGGTCTCACCTAACAATGGAAACAACTTTCCTGCCTCTATCTTATCTATCCCTTTCATAATTTTACATGTTTCTATAAGATTTCCTCTCATTTTTCCAAATTCCACTGAGTACAGTCCCAGGCGAGTCAATCTCTCCTCATAATCCAACCCCGTTATCTCTGGCATCAACCAGATGAGCCTCATCTGCACTGCCTCCAAAGCCAGTATATCCTTCCTCAAGTAAGGAGACTAGAACTGCACACAGTACTCCAGGTGTGGTCTCACCAGTACCCTGTAGAGTTGCAGCATAACCTCCCTATTCTTAAATTCAATCCCTCTAGCAATGAAGGCCACATTCCATTTGCACTCTTGATAGCCTGCTGCACCTGCAAACCAATCTTTTGTGATTCATGCACAAGAACTCCCAAGTCCCTCTGTACAGCAGCATGCTGCATTTTTTTATTACTTAAATAGTAATCTGCTGTTCCATTTTTCCTTCCAAGGAGGATGACCTTGTACTTACCAACACTGCACTCTATCTGCCAGACCCTTGCTCACTTACTTGGCTTATCTATATCTCACTGTAGACTCTTCATATCTGCTGAACAATTTGCTTTTCCACTCAATTTAGTATCATCAGCAAACTTAGATACACTACACTTGGTCCCCCCTTCCAGATAGTTGTGGACCCAGCACTGATCCCTGAGGCACACCGCTCACCACTAATTGCCAACACAGTGTAACACCCATGTATTCCAACTTTCTGCTTTCTATTAGTCAACCAATCCTCTATCCATGCTAATACATCATCCCCCCAACTCCATAAGGATCCATAAGACCTTTAACTTATGGATGTCTTTTATGCGGCACCTTATCAAATGCGTTTTGGATTCCGAGTAAATAACGTCCATCTGTTCCCCTCTATCCACTGCAATTGCTATATCCTCAAAGAACTCCAGTGTGTTTGTCAAACAGGACTTGCCTTTGCTGAATCCATGCTACGTCTGTCTGATCGATCCATTTATTTCCAGATGCCTTGTTATTTCTTCTTTAATGATAGCTTCAAGCATTTTCCCAACTACAGATGTTATACTAAGGCCTATACTAAATGCCTTTTGCTGACATCCTTTTTTGAAGAGTGACATGACATTGCATTCTTCCAATCTGCTGAGACCTGACCAGAGCCCAGAGAATTTTGGTAAATTTTCACCATTTCTTTCAGCACCCTGGGATGGATTCTATCAGGGTACTTGTCTATCTTCAGGCCCATAAGTTTGTTCAGCACTATCTCTTTAGTGATAGCTATTGTACTGAGGTCCTCACTTTCCATTGCATCAATAACATCTCTGACAAGTTAGACATGCCTCCACTGTGAAGACAGACACAAAATAGTCATTCCAAGCCTCTGCCATTCCCTCATTACCCAATATCAATTGCCCCTTCTCGTCCTCCAAGGAACCTAAAGTCTCTTTAGCCATCCTTTTCCGCTTTATCTAATTAGAAAAAATTTAACTAACCATTTTTATAGTTTGTGCTAGTTTATTTTCATAATCTAGCTTCTCTTTCTTTATTGCTTGCTTAGTGTTTCGTTGTTGCTTTCTAAAGTATTCCCAGTCTTCCAATTTCTCACTAGTCTTGGTGACTTTGTACGCACGAGCTTTTAGTTTGATACCTTCTTTTATTCCCTTAGTTATCTAAGGCTGGCACCCCCACCCTTACTGTCCTTGCTTTTAACTGGAATATAATTTTGTTGAGCACCATGTAAACCTCTTTGAAAGTCTTCCACTTTTCCTCAACTGTCCCACCTGTTTCCCCAGTCAACACTAGCCAAATCCTCCCTCATCTCATTGTAGTCACCATTGTAGTTGGCATAATACACTGGTTTTAAATTGAATTATTTCACCCTCCTTTTGAATGAGGAACTCAGTCATACTGTGATCACTCTTTCCAAGAGCATCCCTAACTGCAAGATCACTATTTTTTCCTGCTTCATTGCACAGGACCAGATCTAAGATAGCACAATCCCTTGTAGGTTCAGTAATGTGTTGTTCAAGAAGCCCTCATGGATGCATTCTATGAAGTTCTCCTCAAGACTGCCTCGACCAACTTGATTCAGTAAATTCCAGAGACTGTTGTGTGTGAAAATCCCAGAAGATCACCATTTTCTGAGATGTTTAAACCACTCCGGCTGGCATCAAAGATCACTCCACGGTCAGTCACTTAGATCACATTCCTTCTCGTTCTGTTGATTGGCTGATTAGATATTTGCAGTAATGAGCAGCGGATCTTTATGTACCGAATAAAGTGGCCACTGAGTGTATGTAGAACATGGTCTTTTGAATGAAGTATAGGGGTAAAGCTTTGCGTGATCTCCAAATTGCTGCAGTAGAATAGTGAATCATGAGTGAGGAGTTGGAAAAGATCAGACAGATATAATTTAAATGGGTATATGGGTTGAACAGGATAAGTGTAGACTGTTGAAGTGTATGTCACAGGGTCAGTCAGTTATTAGAGTCAAAAGCATTAGCATCATTTTGAGAGGACTAGAATATGAACACAAGGGTGTAAGACTGAGGCTTTATAAGGCTTTGGACGGACAGCATTTGGAATGTGGTGAGCGGTTTTGGACCTTTACCTAAGAAAGGAAGTGGTGGCATTGGAGAGGGTCCAGATGAGGTTCACAAGAACGATTTGCGGAAGAAAAGGGTTAACTTGTGTGGAGCATTTGATGGCTTTGGGCATGTACTCACTAGAGCTTGGAAGAATGAAGGGGAATCTCTTTGAAACCTATTGAATTTTGAAAGGCGTACATAGAGTGGACGTGGAGGGGATGAGGCAGTCTAGCACCAGAGCGCACAGCCTCAGAATACAGGTGTGTCCATTTAGAACAGGAATGAAGAGAATTTTTTTTCTAGCCAGAGGATGGTGAATCTGTGGAATTCATTGACTGTGGAGACCAAGTCATTGAGTATTTTTAAAGCAGAAGTTGATAGGATCTTGATTTGTCAGGGTGTCAAATGTTACAGGGAGAAGGCAGGAGAATGAGTTTAAGAAGGGTGATGAATTAGTTATGATAGAATAGCAAAGCAAACATGATGGGCCATGTGGCCTAATTCTTATGTTCATTCTAATGTTATTTTAATTCTAATTCTTATGTCTTGTGTTCTAAGAGTGCAATCTCAGACAAGACAGGATGGCTTGTCTACATTGTAAATATCATGTAGATTTCTGCTAATTTTCATGGTATGCTAAATAGTGAAAGTGAGGCAAATGGAATGAAGGGAAGCAGAATTAGCCCAGTTCTGTGTTGTGTGAATCTTTCTACTTTGTAAGTAGCTGCTACAGGACAAAGTGACACTCATCTAAACTAATGCCACATGGGTCAATCAATAGCTAGAACATGAATGGGGATGACACCTACAACACAGGATGTAGATTAGTACAGCATGTTAGAATCATTTAAGTGCTAAATACTGTACTGTCAGAATCAAGATCTCTTCCTTAACATCTGTAGTAAATTACACAAAACACTGGTGGAACTCAGCAGGTCAGGAAGCATCAATGGAGGGAAATAATCAGTCAACATTTTGAGCTGAAACCCTTCAAGACTGGAGAGGAAGTGGTGTAAAAACCATAATAAGAAGGTGAGGGGTTTGCAAGGAGTACAATCTGGTAAGTGATGTGAAGCTAAATGAGGGGTAAGGTAGGTGGGTGGGGGAAGGTGTTGATGAAGTGAGATGTTAGGAGGTGATAGGCGGAAAAGGTAAAAGGCTGAAGAAGCAGGAATCTGATAGGAGAGGAGAGTGGGCCATGGTAGAATAACATGCAGGAGGGGCATCATAGTGAGGTGATAGATAATAAGAAGGGAGTCAGAATGGGGAATGGAGACAGAGAGAAGGGTGAGGGTGATAAACTCTCTTCTACTTAATATATCATTGTTGCAGAAATTCTTCCAAAGAATAGCAATCATTCTGACTACAGTACCAATTAAGGAGAGAATACATTTCCTGTCGTCTTTCAAAAATAGGAGCGGCATTTTTAATATCCATCCAGACCATTTGGCTGAAAAGGTTTAAATTCTCTTCCATTTCAATATTATGAAGTATGTATTTGCTCATGAAATAGGGATGATTTGGATTAGGTTAGTGCATACTGAACCTCTGGGATAATTTAAAATGCAGTCTTATATAATAATGGGAGATGAGGGTATCAGGGGATGTCCTTTAATGAGCCAAAAGACATTAGGCTCACAAATTCTTCCTCAGAGATGTCACTGGTAATCATAATTAAAATGCTTTAAAACTCTGTAACACGAACAGAAGGGCAGGGAAGAATGTGTTATGATAATAATCCTCAACAAAAGACCTGGGGCAGCAGAGTTGCTCAGCTGCTGCATACTGTTCCAGTGTTCCCACAAATGGCCTTGGATGGAAGTAGCTCTGTTAACGGGCAGAGCAGTGCTTTTGTTGGGGGTCATCCTTTGTAACCGAGTGCTGAACTTTGGGAGGAACACATATGGAGCTGCGAGGGTTAGTCAACATGTGCCTAGCCAGTCAGATCAGCGGAGTGAACCCACGCAGCCAATAGGGTGACAGATGTCACAGCCAAATCACCCATTCGGCTCTGTCTACCACTTCTCAGCCTAACTCTACATCCTGTAAAAGTCCTGCTGTAATCTGTGACAGCCTTCTGCAGTATCTTCAACATCACCAACCTTTGGGCTCTTTCTGGATCAGAGATTTCCCCTAGATTTTCTCCCATCACTTCGACGTGTAGGATGATAGATTAACTGGTCATTGTAAACTACCGCTCAAGCAAGTGAGATGGAAATAAGACCATAAGTCCATAAGATATAGGAGCAAAATTAGGCCACTTGGCCCATTGAGTCTGCTCCGCCATTTCATCATGGCTGATCCAAGTTTCCTCTCAGACCCAATTCCCCTACCTTCTCCCCATATTCTTTCGTGCCCGGACCAATTAAGGATCTATCAATTTCTACCTCCTTTGTCTATACTGCATGATATTTCATCAAAGTATCCAACAGATTTGTCAGGCAAGATTCTCCCAAGGAAACCATGCTGAATACAGCCTATTTTATCTTGTGCCTCCAAACACCCTGAGATTTCATCCTTAATAATTGACTCCAACATCTTCTCAACCACTGAGCTCAGATGAACTGTCCTATGATTTCCTTTCATCAGCCCCTCTCCCTGCTTGAAGAGTAGAGTGGAGTGACATTTGCAGTTTTGCAGTCTTCCAGTACCATTCCAGAATCTAGTGATCATTACTAATGCCTCTACAATCTCTTCAACCACCTCTTTCAGAACACTGTGGTATTCACCATTCATCCAGGTGACTTATCTACCTTCAGACCTTTCAATTTCTCAAGAATCTTCTCTCTAGCAATGGTAACTTCACACACTTCATGATCACTGACACCATAATGCTAATGTCTTCCACAGTGAAGACCGCTACAAAATAATTATTCGGTTCATCCTCCATTTCCTTGCCTGCATTACCTCCTCTCCAGCATTGTTTTCCAGCAGTCCAATATACGCTCTCGGCTCTCTTTTACACTTTATGTATCTGAAGAAACTGTTGGTACCCTTTTTAATATTACTGGCTAACTTTCTTTTGTAATCCATCTTTACCTTCTTAATGACTTTCAATGGTTTTTAAAACTTCCCACTAATTTTTCTCTATTATACACCCTCTCTTTCACCTTCATGTTGGCTTTGTTATCTCTCGTTAGCCATAGTTGCGTCATTTTGCCTTTAGAATACATCTTCCTTTTTGTGATGTATATATCCCATGCCTTCTGAATTGCTTCCAGAAATTCTGGCCATTGATGTTCTGCCATCATCCCTGCCAGTGTTCTTTCCCAATCAATTCAGGCCAACTCCTCTCTCATGCCCCTGTAATTCCCTTTACTCCACTGTAATACTGACAGAGCTGACTTTAGCTTCTGTTTCACAAATTTCAGTATCAATTTGATCATGTTATGATACCCTAGTGGGCTCATTCACATGCTGGTTCATAGGCCCTCTAGAAATTCTCCCTCCTGGAATCCAGCACCAACCTGACTTCCTCAATTTACGTGTATATTGATATCTCCCATGACTATTGCAACATTGCCCATTTGGCATGCACTTTGTAATTTGTAGACCATATCCTACTCGTTGGGAGTCTGTATACAACACCCTCAGGGACTTTTTACCTTTGCAGCGCCTTAGCTTTATCCACAATGATTCAATACCTCCCAACTCCATGTCACCTCTTTCTAATGATTTTTACAACCAGAGCAGCATCACCCCCTCTGCCTTCCTGCCTCTTCTTCTCATACAAGCTTCCAGCTATAATCTTCTTTCAGCCATGATTCAGTGATGCCCACAATATTATATATTCCAATTTGTAACTGTGCTACAAACTCTTCCATCTTATTTCATATAAATGTAGGGAGAATAGGTTACAAGGTTACAAGTGGTGAGAGTGTAGATTCACTCTGTGATCTAGCATAGACTCCATAGGTTGATTGTTCTCCATGTAATAAAAAAGCATGGGAATCCAGAAAATGTTCTTAAAAAGAAAGGGACCCACAGTCTAATGCCATTCTATGCATTGTTTTAAGGAAAGTTTACAGCACTGAACCTTTCACACATCATTAAGCTGACACAAATGAAGACATGCCCTCCTTTTCATTATCATTCAAGACAGCTGGCATTTACATGAATAGTTGTTGGTCATGTCTTACCATCGCGCCTGTTCAGCTTTGCAAAGCCAGGGTTGTGACTATTAGACAACTCAGAGGAGGAATCGAACACCAACTGAGGCAAATCAGACACCAAGTGATCATCACAGTCATCTGCCAGATGAAGAAAAGCATTACATTAAATTAATTAGCTGCACAATATGTTTCTGCTATTTACAAGTGCACAAGAGAATTTTAACTATGCCTCTGGAGACCTAGAAGATTGCCAAGCTGAAACTGCTGACATTCTGTGAACAAAAATCTGAGCGATATGTTGAGCTGAGAGAATATAAAATGATCTTTAATATATTAAAGGAATCTAAATGCCTATGAAAACAAAACACTAGAGATGCTGGAATGCTGGAATTTGACCATGAACTGTTGGAAATACTCAATAGATCAGGCAGAAGTAGAGAATGCTTCATATATCAGATCTTAGGAGCAGAAGGTGGTTATTCACGCCGTTGATCCTGCTTCCTGTTCAACATGACTATGGCTGATCATTCAATTTCAGTCCTCTGTTACAGCTTTCTTCCCATATCCCTTGATCCATAAGACCACCAACCCTTGAGACAAAAGAGCAGAATTAGGCCATTCTGGTCTGCTCTGACATTCCATCATGGTCACCTTGTTATCCCTCTCCACCCCATTCTCCAGCCTTCTCCCCATAACTTTTGACAGCCTTACTAATCAAGAACCTATCAAACTCTGCTTTCTATATGTCCAATGTCTTGGCCTTCACATCTGTCTATCCCTAAGAGCAATATTTTAATGTATTTAATGACCTGGCTTCATCTATAGAGCATGCCTCAAGATCAGATCTGTCTGGCAGGGGAAATACCTTTTTATCTTGGATTTACTCTTTTTCCTTTTCCCTCGATCAGGATTTTCCAGAGTTCAGTATAACAAAAATTTCATCAGAACACAGTAAAAATAGAGATAGGAAGTTTTGAAAGTCAGAAGAATATATGGATGAGATGGAGGGGAAAGATGTCATGAGGAAAAGAACAGGAATAAAGATATAGATAAGATTAAAGACTGCAGAAAAAATTACAAGGATGTTGCCAGGACCTGTTAATAGAGAAAGGTTAAATAGACCAGGACTTTATTCCAAGAGGAAGGCAGAGTGAGGGGGAACTTATTAACTCAGTGGGTGGGGACAATGTAGAACATGCTGCCAGTAGAGATGGAGGATGTGGATTTGATTTCAACATTTAGGATAAAATTGGATAGGTAAATGGACAAGGAGTATTGAGGGCTGTGGTCTGGGTGCAGGTCGATGGGACTAGGCAGAATAATAGTTTGGAATAGACTAGGTGCGCTGGAGAGTCTGTTTCTGTGCTGTAATGTTCTATGACTCTTTAACTCTCGGGATGGTGAAAGAAAGTTAAATGACAAAATAAATGATAGCAGAAGGACGTATAAAGAAGCAAATATTTTGAGGTGGAGCAGAATAAACAGAAAGTGCTTGGAACTACTGAACTCACAGATTCCAGGAGGCTATGATGAGCCCAGCCAGGAGATAAAGTTCAACTCTTTTAAGAAATACATTTTTAAAAAACTGCTGCAAATATAAAATGAAAAAGAGAAGGCTGGAAACACTCAGCAGGTCAGGCAGCATCACTTGAAAGATAAAAAATATAATGTTTCAAATCCAGGACCTTTCATCAGAACTGGAAAAGAAAGATAGTAGAGGCAGCAGAGAAAATGAAAGTGAGAGTGATATGGGTGTGCCTCCTGGGCTGTTTAGCTTTAATTTAAACCCATCTGTAGGTTCCTTCTGTCTTGCACTATCCCCAATATATTATATTACAAGCTTAGATGGAAAGATATGTAACTGGCTAATTTGTGGTCTTCGATGCTGGAGACTGCAACCAGAAGGTACGAATAAGAACTGAACAGGTCCCTTGCCTGCTTCACGAAAGTGCACTTACTTGAAATGGTTCCTCAGCTACAATTTTTAACCAGGAGAGAGACCTGAATAAGAAGTCTGGAACTATGTCCTGATACAGGTTGTTAATAGGATCGGTAGTAGAATAATACACTGCCTTGACAGATATATCTTAAAATGTCTCTTGGTTTACATCAATATTTCAAATGGAGCAAAGGCATAGATGGAGTGAATACACAGCAAATGTGACCAGGGAAGGGAAACCAAAATATAAAGGAGATGGTTTCAGGTGAGTGAGGGAAGATTTAAAATGCACCTGAGGGGTAACTTCCTGCAGGGTGCAGTTCATTCTGGAGTGAGCTGCCTAAGAAGGTAATTGAGTCAGGTACAGAACAACATTCAGACAAATATATGGCTGGGAAAGATTTAGAAGGATATGGGCTGATTGCTGGCAAACGGGACTAGCTTAGTTGGAACCTTGGTCAGCGTGGGCAATCTGGGCCTGATTCCTTGCTATACACCAATTTTATCAGAAATGGTTGTACAAAAAAAACAAATGAATGGAGGAAGTGAAAACAGAAATAAATATCTGCAATCACCAAGGAAGTTTCAAACAATCTGGAATGACTGAGAAGCCAGAACTGGCCATGGTTCACATCAACACACTCCCAGACATTAATATTAACATAGATCAGTACACCATAGGAATAGCCCCCCCCACCCCCCACCCCCGAGCCTGTCTGTTCAGACTATGATTTTAATCTACAGAATCTCTTGTGTTTCTGACCAGCTAATTCTATCTGCCTAACCAAACTAAATGTTATCACCATATCTGCTTCTGTTACTTCTCTTTGAAGTTCGTTTCAGGCACATAGCTCTGATATACAATTATGGAATTCAGCAGTAACTATGTTTGAAAATAGTGATGTCTAGCAGATCATTAATAATCACACATGCAGCTTCTGGCATGACAGATGGCTTACAATGCACACACTCATTCAAAATGCTAACAGTTTCAAAACAAATTATGCTCATTTATTTCCTCTGAAAAGCGATAACTAATCGTCACATTTGCAAATTAAAGTAAATTAAGGAGCCACAGTGGTAAAATAGTTTCAGACCACTTTAGTAAGCACTGTTGCAAAACACCATCCCAAAGCTCAGATTTTTCAACATGAGAGATATAGCTTGGTAATCGGTCCCGAGAGCCCAAAGAGTTCGTGACACCCAATTACACACAGCTGACCAAACAAATGTGGAAACGAGAGAGGAAATGCAGAAGAACTTTGCAGGGAAAGCTCATATTTATTGCCTACTCCAATTGTCCAAAACAGGATGGTTACCTGCCATTCTGGAAAGCAGGTAAGATCAAAATATTTCATCAAAATTCTAGAGTCACATTAGCATATCTCCTTTCATGGAGAATATCAGCAAATCAAATGAGCATTTCTGATAACTGGTATGGAAGTAGCTATCCTAGCTAGGTGTGTTTAAATTCCGTGTCTATTGTGCTTGGATTTGAATCCTCATCCCTGGATATTATCTCAATTTTTTAACAGATTGACTGTCAATATATGAAGAGTGTGTATCATTCTTACCTCCATCCAATAAACCCTTAAACACTGGCACCTCAGGAGACAGATAAGTGGGTAACCATCAGGAGAGGGAAGGGCAAGAGTCAAATATTAGATAGTACCCCAATGGCTGTCCCCCTTAACAATAAGTATTCCTGTTTGAGTACTGTTGGGGGGAACAGCCTACCTGGGGGAAGCAATAGTGGCCGCGCCTCTGGCACAGAGTCTGGCCCTGTGGCTCAGAAGGGGAGAGAAAAAAAGAGAATGGCAGCAGTGATAGGGGACTCTATAGTCAGGGGGTCAGACAGGCATTTCTGTGGATGCAGGAAAGAAACATGGATGGTAGTTTGCCTCCCAGGTGCCAGGATCTGGGATGTTTCCGGTCGCGTCCAAGATATCCTTAAGTGGGAAGGAGAACAGCCAGAGGTCGTAGTACATATTGGTACCAACTACATAGGTAGGAAAAAGGAGGAGGTCCTGAAAGCAGACTACAGGGAGTTAGGAAGGGAGTTGAGAAGCAGGACCACAAAGGTAGTAATCTCGGGATTACAGCCTGTGCCACATGAAAGTGAGTATAGGAAAAGAGTGAGGCGCAGGATAAATGCGTAGCTGAGGGATTGGAGCAGGGGGCAGGGATTCAGATTTCTGGATCATCGGGACCTCTTTTGGGGCAGGAGTGAACTGTACAAAAAGGATGGCTTGATTCCGAGGGGAACAATATCCTGGCAGGAAGGTTTGCTAAGGCTGCTGGGGAGAGTTTAAATGAGAATTGCTGGGTGATAGGAACCAAATTGAAGGGACAGAGGAAGGGGCAGTTGGCTCACAAATCGAGAAAGCTTGTGAGAGGAAGGATAGGCAGATGATACAGACTGATGGTTTGAAATGTGTCTATTTTAATGCAAGGAGTATCATGAACAAAGTGGATGAGCTTAAAGCATGGATCAGTACTTATAGCTATGATGTTGTGGCCATTACAGAGACTTGGATGTCTGAGGGGCAGGAATAACTACTGAGATTGCCAAAAAGGACAAGGATGGAGGGAAAAGAGGTTGGGTGTGGCACTGCTGATCAGAGAAAATATTACAGCTGCAGAAAAGAAAGAAATGAGGAGAGACTGTCTATGGAGTCTTTGTGGGTGAAAGTTAGAAACAAAGGGGTCAATAACTCTACTGGGTGTTTTTTATAGACCACCCAATAATAACAGGGACATCAAGGAGCAGATGGGGTGACAGATTCTGTAAAGATGCAATAATAACAAGGATGCTGTGGTGGGAGATTTTAATTTCCCAAATATTGATTGGCATCTCCCTGGAGTGAGGGGTTTAGATGGGGTGGAGTTTGTTAGTTGTGCTCAGGAAGGTTTCTTAACACAATATGTAGATAAGCCTACAAGAGGAGAGGCTGTAATTCATCTGGTATTGGAATATGAACCTGGACAGGAGTCAGGTCTCTCAGTGGGAGAGCATTTTGGAGATTCGGATCTCAATTCTACACCCTTTACCACAGCATTGGAGAGGGATAGGAACAGACAAGTTAGGGAAGCATTTAATTAGTAAGGGGAAACATGAGGCTATCAGGCAGGAACGTGGAAGCATAATTTGGGAACAGGTGTTCTCAGGGAACTGTATGGCAGAAATGTGGCAAATGTTCAGGGGATATTTGTGTATTGATCTGCAGGGGTATGTTCCACAGAGACAGGGAAAGGATGGTAGGATACAAGGACCATGTTGTACAAAGACTGTTGTAAATCTAGACAAGAAGGAAAAAAAACATAGAAAACCTACAGCACAATATAGGCCCTTCGTCCCACATAGTTGTGCCGACATGTCCTTACCTTAGAAATTATGAAGCTTACCCATAGCCTTCTACATTTCTCAGCTCTGCGTATCTATCCAAAAGACTCTTAAAAGACACTATCATATCCACCTCCACCACCATTGCCGGAAGCCCATTCCACACGCTCACCACTCACTGCATAAAAAACTTACCCCTGACATCTCCTCTGTATCTACTCCCAAGCATCTTAAACCTGTGCCCTCTTGTGGCAACCATTTCAGCCCTGGAAGAAAACTTTTGACTATCCACACCATCAATGTTCAACAGATGATGCCATTGCCACTACCCTCCACCTGGCCCTAACCCACCTGGACAAAAAAGACACATATGTTTGGATGCTGTTCATAGACTTCAGTTCAGCATTCAACACAATCATCCCTCAGAAACTGATTGAAAAGCTGAGCCTACTGGGCCTGAACACCCCCCTCTGCAACTGGATCCTAGACTTCCTGACTGGGAGACCTCAGTCAGTCCAGATCGGGAGCAGCATCTCCAACACCATCACACTGAACACTGGGATGCGTGTTCAGTCCATTGCTGTTCACTCTACTGACACACAACTGTGCCGCAACACACAGCTCGAACCATATCATTAAGTTCACCAATGACATGACCGTGGTGGGTCTCATCAGCAAGAACAACGAGTCAGCTTACAGAGAGGAGGTGCAGCGGCTAACAGATTGGTGCAGAACCAAAAACCTGTCTCTTAATGTGAACAAAACAAAAGAGATGGTTGTTGACTTCAGGAGGGCACGGAGTGACCATTTCCCGCTGAACATCAACAGCTCCTCAGTAGAGATCATTAAGAGCACCAAATTTCTAGGTGTTCACCTGGCAGAGAATCTCATCTGGTCCCTCAATACCAGCTCCATAGCAAAGAAAGCCCAGCAGTGTCTCTACTTTCTGTGAAGGCTGAGGAAACTCCATCTCCCACCCCCCATCCTCATCACATTCTACAGGGGTTGTATTGAGAGCATCCTGAGCAGCTGCATCACTGCCTGGTTCGGAAATTGCAACATCTTGGAATGCAAGACCCTGCAGCAGATAGTGAGGTCAGCTGAGAAGATCATCAGGGTCTCTCTTCCCACCATCACGGACATTTACACTACACACTGCATCCGCAAAGGAAACAGCATTATGAAGGACCCCATGCACCCCTCATACAATCTCTTCTCCCTCCTGCTGTCTGGGAAAAGGCTCCGAAGCGTTCGGGCTCTCACGACCAGACTATGTAACAGTTTCTTCCCCCAAGCTATCAGACTCCTCAACACCCAGAGCTTGGACTTGCCCTATTGTCCTGTTTATTATTTATTGTAATGCCTGCACTGTTTTTGTGCACTTTACACAGTCCTGGGTAGGTCTGTAGTCTAGTGTAGCTTTCTCTGTGTCTTCTTTTTACGTAGTTCAGTCCAGTTTTTGTACTGTGTCATTTAGCACCATGGTCCTGAAAAACGTTGTCTCATTTTTACTATGTACTGTACCAGCGGTTATGGTCAAAATGACAATAAAAGTGACTTGACTTGAATGGCTCTCATCATCTTATACACCTCTATCAGGACACCTCTCATCACCGTTGGTCCAAGTTCATTCAACCTGTTCTCATAAGGCATGCTCCCCAATCCAGGCAACAACCTTGTAAATCTCCTCTGCGCCCTTTTTTATGGTTTCCACATCTTTCCTGTATTAAGGCAACCAGAACTGAGCACAGTACTCCAAGTGGGGTCTGACCAGTGTCCTATTTAGCTGTAACATTACCTCTTGGCTCTTAAGTTCAATTCCACAATTGATGAAGGCCAACCTGTGCAGCTGCTTTGAGCGTCCTATGGACTCGGACCCCAAGATCCCTCTGGTCCTCCACACTGCCAAGAGTCTTATCATTAATACGATACTCTGCCATCATATTTGACCTACCAAATGAACCACTTCACACTTATCTGGGTTGAACTCCATCTGCTATTTCTCAGCCCAGTTTTGCCTCCTATCAATGTCCCGCTGTAACCTCTGACAGCCCTCCACACTACTCACAACACCTCCAACCTTTGTGTCATCAGCAAACTTAAGAACCCATCCCTCCACTTCCTCATTCAGCTCATTTATAAAAGTAGCAAAGAAAAGGGGTCCCAGAACAGATCCTGAGACACCCCACTGGTCAATGACCTGCAAGCAGAATATGACCCATCTACTACCACACTTTGCCTTCTGGATCCACAAAGCAATGTCCCCTTGGATCCCATGCTTCCTTGTTTCTCAATAAGCCTTGCATGGGGTAACTTATCAAATGCCTTGCTGAAATCCATATACACTACATCTACTGCTCTTCTTTCATCAATGTGTTTAGTCACATCGTCAAAAAATTCAATCAAGCTCGTAAGGCATTACCTGCCTTTGACAAAGACATACTGACTATTCCTAATCATATTATACCTCTCCAAATGTTAATAAATCCTGCCTCCCAGGATCTTCATCAATTTACCAACCACTGAGGTAAGACTCACTGGTCTATAATTCCCTGGGCTATCTCTACTTCCTTTCTTGAATAAGGAACAACATTTGCAAACCTCCAATCCTCCGGAACCTCTCCCATCCCCATTGATGATGCAAAGATCATTGCCAGAGGCTCAGCAGTGGCCTCCCTCACCTCCCATAGTAGCCTGGGGTACATCTCATTTGGTCCTAGCGACTTATCCAACTTAATGCTTTCCAAAACCTACAGCACATCCTCTTTCTTAATATCTACATGCTCCAGTATTTCAGTCCACTACAAGTCATCACTACAATCACCAAGAACCTTTTCCATAGTGATTACTGCAGTAAAGTATTTATTAAGTAGCTCTGCTATTTCCTCCAGTTCCATACACACATTCCCTCTGTCACACTTGCTAGGTCCTAGTCTTTCACGTCTTATGCTCTTCACATGCTTGTAGAATGCCTTGGGGTTTTCCTTAATCCTGCCCGCCAAGGCCTTCTCATGGCCCCTTCTGGCTCTCCTAATTTCCTTCATAAGCTCCTTCCTGTTAGCCTTATAATCTTCTAGATGTCTAACATTACCTAGCTCTCTGAACCTTCCGTAAGCTTTTTGTTTCTTCCTGACTGGATTTATTGCAGCTTTTGTACACCATGGTTCCTGTACCCTACCATAACTTCCCTGTCTCATTTGAATGTACCTATGCAGAACTCCACACAAATATCCCCTGAACATTTGGAAAATTTCTTCCGTACCTTTCCCTGAGAACATCTGTTCCCAATTTAAGATCTCAGTTCCTGCCTGATAGCTTCATAATTCCCCTTACTCCAATTAAACGCTTTTCTAACTTGTCTGTTCCTATCTCTCTCCAATGCTATTGTAAAGGAGATAGAATTATGATCACTATCTCCAAAATGCTCTCCCACTGTGAGATATGACACCTGAACAGGTTCATTTCCCAATACCAAATCAAGTACAGCCACTCCTCTTATAAGCTTATTTACATATTGTGTCAAGAAATTTTCCTGAACACACCTAACAAACTCCACCGCATCTAAACTCCTTGCTTTAGGGAGATGCCAATTGATATTTGGGAAATTAAATTCCCCCATCGTAACAACTCTGCTATTATTACACCTTTCCAGGATCTGTTTCCCTACCTGCTCATTGTTATTATTGGGCGGCCTATAAAAAACACCCAGTAAAGTTATTGACCCCTTCCTGTTCCTAACCTCCACCCACAGAGACTCCGTGGACCATCCCTCCATAACGTCCACCCTTTCTGCAGCTGTGACACTATCTCTGATCAACAGTGCAACGCCCCAACCTCTTTTGCCTCCCTCCCTGTCCTTTCTGAAACATCTAAAACCCGGCACTTGAAGTAACCATTCCTGTCCCTGAGCCATCCAAGTCTCTGTAATGGTCACCACATCATAACTCCAAGTACTGATCCACTCTTTAAGCTCATCCGTTTTGTTCACAATACTCCTTGTGTTAAAATAGACACACTTCAAGCTGTTGGTCTGAGTGCATCGCTTCTCTATCATCTGTCTATCCTCCCTCACACACTGTCTCCAAGCTTTCTCTATTTGTGAGAAAGTCTCTTCAGTTCGGTTCCTGCCCCCAACATTTCTCGTTTAAACTCTCCCCAGTAGCCTTAGCAAACCTCCCCGCCAGGATATTGGTCCCCCTGGGATTCAAGTGCAACCCGTCCTTTTTGTACAGGTCACACCTGCCCCAAAAGAGGTCCCAATGATCCAGAAATCTAAATCCCTGTCCTGTGCTCCAATCCCTCAGCCACGCATTTATCCTCCACCTCATCCTATTCCTATTCTCACTGTCACGTGGTACAGGCAGTAATCCCGAGATTACTAACTTTGCAGTCCTGCTTCTCAACTTCTTTCCTAATTCCCTGTGGTCTGTTTTCAGGACCTCTTCCCTTTTCCTGCCTATGTTATTGGTACTAATATGTACCACGATCTCTTGCTGTTCTACCTCCCACTGCAGGATATTGTCGACACAATCTGAAACATCCCGGACCCTGGCATCTGGGAAATAAACTACCATCCGAGTTTCTTTCCTGCATCCACAGAATCGCCTGTCAGACCCCCTAACTATCGAGTCCCCTATTACTACTGCCTTCCTCTTCCATTCCCTACCCTTCTGAGCCACAGGGCTGGACTCTGTGCCAAAGGAATGGCCACTGTTGCTTCCACCAGGTAGGCCATCTCCCCCAACAGTACTTAAACAGGAGTACTTATTGTTCAGGGAGAAAGCCACAGGGGTACTCTCTAGTATGTGACTCTTCCCCTTCCCTCTCTTGACTGTTACCCTCTCCTGACTGACAGGAAAAGCTTATGAAAGGTGCAAAAAACTAGGTAATGATAGAGATCTAGAACATTATAAGGCTAGCAGGAAGGAGCTTCAGAAAGAAATGAGGAGAGCCAGAAGGGTCATGAGAAGGCCTTGGAGAGCAGGATTAATAAAGACCCCAAGGCATTCTACAAGTATGTGAAGAGCAAGAGGATATGTCATGAGAGAATAGGACCAATCAAATGTGACAGTAGAAAAGTGCATATGGAACCAAAGGAGATAGCAGAGGTCTTTAACGAATACTTTGCTTCAGCAGTCAATGTGGAATAGGATCTTGGCGATTGCAGAGACGACTTACAGCAGACTGAAAAGCTTGAGCATGTATATTTTAAAAAAGAGGATGTGCTGGAGCTTTTGGAGTGTATCAATTTGGAGTCAACAGGATCGGATTTGATATATCCCAGACTACCATGGGAGGCGAGGGAGGAGATTGCTGAGAGATGTGCATCATCAATGAGGATGGGAGAGGTTCCGGAGGATTAAAGGATTGCAAATGTTGTCCCCTTATTCAAGAAAGGGAGTAGAGATAGCCCAGGAAATTATAGATCAGTGAGTCTTACGTCTGTCGTTGGTAAGTTGATGGAGAAGATCCTGAGAGGCAGGATTTATGAACATTTGGAGAGGCATAATATGATTAGGAATAGTCAGCATGGCTTTGTCAAAGGCAGGTAATGCCTTACGAGCCTGATTGAATTTTTTGACTAAGTGACTAAATGCATTGATGAAGCTAGAGCAGTAGATGTAGTGTATATGGATTTCAGCAAGGCATTTGATAAAGTACCCCATGCAAGGCTCATTGAGAAAGTAAGGATGCATGGGATCCAAGGGGACCTTACTTTGTGGGTCCAGAATTGGCTTGCCCACAGAAGGCAAAGAGTGGATGTAGACAGGTCATATTCTGCATGGAGGTTGGTGACCAGTGGTGTGTCTCAGGGATTTGTTCTGAAACCCCTTCTCTTCATGATTTTTATAAATGACCTGGATGAGGAAGTGGAGGGATGGGTTTGTAAGTTTGCTGATGACACAAAGGTTAGAGTTGTTGTGGATAATGTGGAGGGCTGTCAGAGGTTACAGCGGGACATTGATAGGATGCAAAACCGGGCTGAGAAGTGGCAGATGGAGTTCAACCCAGTTAAGTGTGAAGTGGTTCATTTTGGTAGGCCAAATATGATGGCAGAGTATCGTATTAATGATAAAACTCTTGGCAATGTGGAGGATCAGAGGGATCTTGGGGTCCGAGTCCATAGGACACTCAAAGCTGCCGCGCAGGTTGTCTGTGTGGTTAAGAAGGCATACAGTGCATTGGCCTTTGTGGGATTGAGTTCATGAGCTGAGAGGTAACGTTAGAGCTGTATCGTACCCTATTCAGAGCTCACTTGGAGTACTGTGCTCAGTTCTAGTCACCTCACTACAGGAAGGATGTGGAACTTATAGAAAAGGTGCAGAGGAGATTTACAAGGATGTTGCCTGGATTGGGGAACCTGACATACGAGAACAGGTTGAGTGAACTTGGACATTTCTCCTTGGAGCAACGGGGGATGAGAGGTCACCTGATAGAGGTGTAAAAGATGATGAGAGACATTGATCATATGGATAGTCAGAGGCTTTTTCACAGGGCTGAATTGACTAACACGAGAGGGCACAGTTTTAAGGTGTTTGGAAGGAAGTATAGAGGAGATGTCAGGGGTAAGTTTTCTTTTACAGAGAGAGTGATGAGTGTGTGGAATGGGTTGCCTGTGACTGTGGTGGAGGCAGATACAATAGGGTCTTTTAGGAGACTCTTGGATAGGTACATGGAGCTTAGTAAAATAGAGGGGTATGGGTAACCCTAGTTAATTTCTAAAGTAAGTACATGGTCGTCACAGCATCATGGGATGAAGTGCCTGTAATGTGCTATAGGTTTTCCATGTTTCTATGTTTCTTGGAATAGTTCACAAGGTGTAGAATAGTTAAGTCCCACAGAAGACGAAGTGCTCAAATGGCAGGGGTAGGTAACCATGGCTTACAAAGGAAATTAACGACTGCATAAAATCCATGGAAAGGGTATATAATGTAGCAAAAGTGAGTGGGAAGTTGGATAATTAAAAAGTTTTAAAATCCACCAAAAGGCAACTAAAAAGCCATAAGAAAAGATGAAATATGAGGGCAAACTAGCCAATAATATACAGCAGGATTCTGAAAGTTTTTGCAGTTATATAAAGAGTAAAAGGGTGGTGAGAGCTGATATTGGACCACTGGGAAATGACACTAGTGAGGTAGTAATGGAGGATAAAGAAATGGCAGATGAACTTAATAAGTACTTGTCAGGAGCGGGGACAGGAATGGACCCAAGTGCAGGACGCAGGCACTGAAGTACTAAGGATAGGACAAGAGGGGGATGCCATGGCATGCAAGGGGTAATGCTGCGGTTCAGGTAGACAGAGAGTCTTAGTCGGGCAGGCAGAGCATGATCCCAGAGTTCCAGCAAGATAGGAAGAGCAGGCTCCCAGAGTTCAGGCAGGCAGAGCAGGATCCCAGAGTTAGAGCAAAATAGGAAGAGCAGGCTCCCAGAGTTCAGGCAGGCAGAGCAGGATTCCAGAGTCAGGCAAGGCAGGAGGATCCCAGAGTTCAGGCAGAAGGATCTCCGAGTTCAGGCAGAAGGCGGGGTCTTGAGGTACATGGCTTGGCTGGAGGAGAGCCCCCCCCCCCCCCGGGTGGCCCGCATATGTCCCGGGTAGGGCCGCCTCCCAGGCGGAAACAAGGAGGCCTGGGCAAGACACGGACTCCTAGGCGGGTGCGGGACACAACCCATCAGAAGCTGGGGGGTGGGGAAAGCGGCAGAACACCCCACCATGCAGCGGCAGGCCAGCCAGGCCTGCCCAACAGAGGCAAAGGGGTAGAACGGGGACTAGGTCCAGGGTGACCAGCACGAGAGCCATGATCCCCAGGTAACTCCGGAGAGGCAGGCAGAAAGCACAACAGCACAAGCAAGGCAAAACGGGTGGAGCAGCAGGACCAGTGCATGCAAGAAAAACCAACCTGGACAGAACAAATACAGAGCAGCTCAGAACCTGGGCAGGGTAAGCAGGATATGGAGCAAAATGACCACCCACCTGGTCTCAGTCCCAATGCCCCTTATAAACACCTGCAGCTGAATTGGCCACAGGTGTGCCTCCTTAAGCCAGGAGGATCCTAACTGGCTCAAGGGTGACAGGAGGGACAGCTGCAAGACCTGGAGTCCATGGACCAGATCAAGACCCGGAACACAGGCTCTGGACCGGACTGGATCCCGACAGTACTTTGGTTCAGTCTTCACTGTGGAAAACACTAGCAGTGTTTCAACAGTCCATGAGTGCCAGTGAGTAGGAGTGAATTACATTGCTATTTCAAAGGAAAAATTGCTAGGCAAACTGAAAGGTCTTAAAGTGAATAAGTCACCTGGACCAAATGGACTATATCCCAGAGCCCTGAGAGAGGTTTCTGAAGAGATAACAGATGCATTGGTCATGATCTTTCAAGAAACACATGGTTCCAGATGACTGGCAACTTTCAAATGTTACAATTAACCTAATCTCAGTGGTTGGGAAATGCTGATGGATTGCCCTGTTTACCCTTGGAAAAGGAAATACTTGAAAATATTTACAGAAGAGGACACCCCTCCTGAGATGATCTCCCTAATGCAAATCAAAAGTCTCCCTATTACAGCAAAGGAAAACCAGAAAAGACCTCATGCTGTATCAGCTCTGTGTGGTAACCCAAAATAAGTGGAATGTGCAACAGAAATTCTAGTTCTGCCATTTTTACCAACACTGGGATGAACTTGCCCTTGACACAGGTTGCCTTAGCTGGAGACTGAGAGTTGTTGTACCATCTCAACTGAGAGCTAAAGTGTTGCAGGAGCTATATGCTGGTCATCTCTGCATGCTCAAAATGAAAGCCTTGGCTCAGAGCTTTGTCCTCATGTCCTGGGATAGATCAGCAGATCAAGCAGCTTGCCATACACTGTTCAGGATGCCAACATGTCCAGAAGATGCCAAAAACAATGCCTCTCCACCCCTGGGAATGGCTGACAGAGGATTCAAGTGGATTTTGCCCATTCAAGGACATAAATTTCTTAGTAGTAGATGCAGCTACAAAGTGGGCATAAGTGTTCCTGATAGCCTACACTACTGCTCAGACACTGCTGATGTGTTGAGAAGCCTCTTCTCATGGACTGGTGTTCCAGAACACTTTGTCACTGACAAAGGATCATAGTTTGTTGCAGAACTGTTTCCTGAAAGTGAATGGAATAAGACATATTACACCTGCACCATACCACCCAGAAACAAAAGGGTGGTACGGTGCAGGTGTAATATGTCTTATTCCATTCTCTCAATTTCTCCACCTCTGCCGCATCTGCACACAGGGTGAGGCTTTTCATTCCAGAATGAAGGAGATGTCCCCCTTCTTCAAAGAACGGATCTGCCCTTCCTCCACTATCAACGCTGCCCTCAACCGCATCTCTTCCATTTCACATATGCCTGCTCTTACCCTATCTTTGCACCATCCCACCAGGGATAGGGTTCCTCTTGCCTTACCTACCACCCTACCCACCTCCACTCCAGCACATAATTCTCCGAAGAAATAATTCTTCTGCCACCTCCAACTGAATCCCACCACCAAATACTTCTTTCCTTCCCCCAACTTTCTGCTTTCCGTAGGGATCACTCCCTGCATGACTCCCTTGTCCATTTGTCCCTCCCCAAAGATCCCCCTCCTGGCACTTACCCTTGCAAGCGGTGCTACACTTCCCCCTCACTAGCATTCAGGGCCCCAAACAGTCCTTTCAGGTGAGGCAACACTTCACCTGTGAGTCTGTTGGGGTCATCTACTGTATTTGGTGCTCTCAATGCAGCCTCCTGTATATTGATGAGACCAGCTTTGCCAAGTGCCTACACTCCTTTTGCCAGAACAAGTGGGATCTCGCACTGGCCACTTCTCATTCCCATTCTGACATGTCCATCCCATGGCCTCCTCTGTTGACATGATAAGGCCACACTTTGGTTGGAGGAGTAACTCCTTGTAGTCTGACTAGCCTCCAACCTGATGGCATGAATATCTATTTCTCAAACATCCAGTAATTCCATGACCTTCTCTATTCCCCGTCTCCTTTTCCCTCTCTCACCTTAACGCCTTGCCTGCCCATCACCTCCCTCTTTCTTTCTTCCATGGCCTTTTGTCCTCTCCTGTTATCTTCCCCTTTCTCCAGCCCTACATCACTTTCACCAATCAACTTCCTAGATCTTTACTTCATTCCTCCCCCTCCATTTCACCTATCACCCTACGTTCCTTCCTCACTCCCCCCCACCTTCTAACTCGCATTTTTTATCCCCAGTCCTGCTGAAGTGTCTCAGCCTGAAATGGTGACTGTACTCTTTTCTATAGATGCTGCCTGGCCTGCTGAGTTCCACCAGCTTTTTTTGTGTGTTGCTTGGGTTTCCAGCATCTGCAGATCTTCTCTTGTTTTCCAAAGGCTTGGTGGAAACCATTTGTCTAGAGTCTAAAGAACATACTGCATACAGTGTCAGCAGAACACACTACATTGACACTGAATTGGACGTTCACCAATTTCTTCGTTGCATTTTGCAATGTAACACACTCCACACCCAACAACTCAGCAGCTGTGCTGTTCCTAGGTTGTCCCTAGAGCTCATGCTAGGATCTCCACAAACCCAGTCTCAGAGGTATGCAGGGCAAACAGCTGAGAGAAATTGGGCTCTTCAGACAAGGAAGTTCGAGCTTTCCCTCCTGAGCAAGCAGTCCGGGCAAGGGATTACAGATTCAGAAGTGTGTACTTGGAAAGACTAAGGTCAGAACTGGACCATAAGAACATAAGAATATAAGAGCAGGAGTCGGCCATCTGGCCTGTCGAGCCCACTCTGCCATTTCAGTAAGATCATGGCTGATCTGGCCATGAACTCATCTCCACCTACCTGCCTTTTCCCCATAACCCTTAATTTCCCCTACTACGCAAAAATCTATCCAACCTTGTCTTAAATATACTTACTGAGGTAGCCTCCATTGCTTCATTGGGCAGAGAATTCCACAGATTCAATACTCTCTGGGAAAAGCACTTCCTCCTCATCTCCATCCTAAATCTACTCCCCCAAATCTTGAGGCTATGTCCCCTAGTACTAGTCTTACCTACCGGTGGAAACAACTTTCCTGCCTCTATCTTATCTATCCCTTTCATTATTTCATATGTTTTTATAAGATCTCCTCTCATTGTTCTGAATTCAAGTGAGTACAGTCCCAGGAAACTCAATCTCTCCTTATAGTCTAACCCCCTCATCTCTGGAATCAACCTGGTGAACCTCCTTTGCACTGCCTCCAAAGTCAGAATATCCTTCCCCAAGTAAGGAGACCAGAACAGCACACAGTAATCCAGATGTGGTCTCACCAGTACCCTGTAGTTGCAGCATAACCTCCCTGCTCTTATCCATCTAGCCTTCTAGCAATGGCCACATTCCATTTGCCTTCTTGATAGCCTGCTGCACCTGCAAACCAACCTTTTGTGATTCATGCACAAGCACTCCCAAGTCCCTCTGTACAGCAGCATGCTGCAATCTCTTACTATTTAAATAATAATTTGATCTTCCATTTTCCTTCCAAAATGGATGACTTCACATTTACCAAAATTGTACTCATCTGCCAGACCCTTGCCTACTCACATTACCTATCTATAGCTCTCTGCAGACTCTCCATATCTTCTGCACAATTTGCTTTTCCACTCAATTTAATATCATCAGCAAACAGAAACACTACACTCGGTCCCCTCTTCCAGATCATTAATGTATACCGTGAACAGTTGCGGGCCCAGCACCAACCCCTACGGCACACTGCTCACCACCAATTGCCAACCAGAGTAACAGCCATATATCCCAACTCTGTGCTTTCAATTAGTTAATCAATCCTTTATCCATGCTGTTACGAACCCCGTAACTGGGTATCTTACCAGCAAAGATAGGAGTATCCATTGAAGTCTGATGATACTATTTTAACAGTATTTATTAGTAAAAATACACAAAAATAATATCAATGCAAATATACAGATAATATACGTCATCAATACTAAACCTAAAAGTGCGGGTATAATAATAATCAATAAGAAATAAGCTCTATCGTTGTCCAGGGGATAATGAATTGTCCCACAGAAATATAAAGTTCAGTTCAGTTCATGCAGGCTGTGGTAGATGTTGATCACTGTGTTGCAATTGTTGGACAGAGAGTAACAGCTATTGACTTGCCGAATAGCCTTTTACGATCTTGATCCGTCGATGTGTTGTTGTTGTGGCCATTCATGTATGACCCCTCCGTCCTTTAACTAGACCATTCCGTGGAGGACTCGTCACCAAGGCAAGGGTGGACACACACACAAGCCCCCACCAGTCTCGTTGCGTCTCTCCTGGTGCATTTGAGGGGTGTTCCCCACTCACGGGGTCTCAGGTGTCAATCAGTTTGAGATGATGCAACCCAAACCAGTCCATGCTGGTTGCCCCCTGAGGGGTTTCAATGAATAGAACAGTACCTAGTACACAAACCTTCTCCAAAAGACAATAGCAGTAATCTCTCTTTTTGTCAATAGGAGACATTCCAACCTGTGGGCCTCTCTCTCATTAATTTTTCATGAGTGTTGTCAATAACAACTGCCTTTACTGTTATCCTGTGTCTCTCTCATCTTCCTTGATAATATCATCTGAGTAGTAGCGATTTGCGATTCTCCAAGGGGGGGGGAGATTGGCGGTTCTGTACCTTTCTGCCCATCAGAGTTGCTCCTCATTCATAACAATGCTAATATATCATCCCCAACTCTGTGCATCCTTATCTTACGGATAAGTCTTTTATGTGGCGAGTTATCAAAGGCCTTCTGGATATCCAACTAAATAACATCCATCAACACACACAAAATGCTGGTGGAACACAGCAGGCCAGGCAGCTTCTGTAAGGATAAGCACTGTCGACATTTTGGGCCGAGACCCTTCATCAGGACTAACTGAAAGGAGAGATACAAAGAGAAATAACATCCATCTGTTCCTCTCTATCCACTGCGCTCATTATGTCCTCAAAGAACTCCATTAAGTTTGTCAAACAGGACCTGCCTTTGCTGAATCCATACTGCATCTGCCTGATGTAGTACTGCATTATTTCTTTCCAGATACCTTACTGTTTCTTCTTTAATGTTAACTTCAAATATTTTCCCAACTACAGATGTTAAACGTGTCTTTTGTTGACATCCTTTTTTGAACAATGACATGACATCACCATCTTACAATCTACTGGGACCTGCCCAGAGTTCAGAGAATTTTGGTAAATTATTACCAAAGCTTCAAATATAACCTCTGCCATTTCTTTCAGTACCCTGAGATGCATTCCATGAGGACCAGGGACTTCAGGCCCACAAGTTTGCTCAGCACTACCTCTTTAGTGATAGCTATTGTATCAAGGTCCTCACCTCCCATTACATCCATAACATCTCTCTTTGGCACATTAGATGAGTCCTCCACCGTGAAGACCAACACAGATAGACCACTCTCCCACACAGTGGGGATTGCATCTGGTGTCATCTAGAGACAACACATTGTTCAACAGAGGACAGCAGAGTGAAATGTTAGTGAAGAAGGGTGCCCAGAGCTGTCAGAACCACTTTGTGCAATCCCAAGGTTCCAGAACTGGAGGTTGTTTCACCTATCAAGCACAGTGAACCCCACCTCCCTTACAGGAAAGAGGATGTCTCACAAGAGTAAGAAATCCTCCACAGTGATTTGATCTTTAGGCCTGAATGGGACAATTTAAAATATATTGTGCTGTGGATGCTACTTAGTAGTTGTATTTTATATATATATACACTCTAGAGAGCAATATGTTACATTTTATATTGAGTTGGAGTTTATAGATAATCAGGGAGGAGTATAGTGTATTCAATATTTCAATAATATTTGTAAATACATTGTTTGATTTAGCATTCTTCGTTTGTTTACATAATTTGTTACAGCTTATATGTAAGAAGTATGTGAACGGTATATATCATTAGGCTATTACGTCATATATGTGTGCCTGTCCAAAGAGAATAAACAAGTAGACAAGTTCATCCTGGCTTCTGTGTTTTACCTTCATTTAGTTTCTGGAATTAGAAAACATAACAACAATGAATCGAATACTCAGACCTCTACACAGAAATGCAAGCAGTAAGGACAGTAACAGCAATGTGTCTAGATTGCAAAAGCATAAGAACATAGAAGTTAGGCACAACATTCTTGCAAACATCATCCACACCCTCCCCAGTGGCAGCAAATAAAAAAAGAACATAAACTTAAAGGAATTTAGCCTATTGTAAAAAAGGGATCTCCATTAGTTTTAGGCATCATCACTTTGCCCCAGGTGAGTAATTTCCTTTCAAAAGTATTCAACATATCAACAGATCTTAGTATTGTTTATATATAACAGTAATGCTGTTCTCAGTATTATTTATATAATCTATTTATTTACTTGTTTATTCTTCTTATGTACATTGGTCATTTGTCAGTCTTGTGTAAGTTTTCATTCGTTCTATAGTATTTTTTGTTATCCTGTAAATGCCTGTAAGAAAATAATTGTGTTCAACACTAAGCAGTAGTCACTTTACCATATGATGACATATACGTATAGTACTTTGATAATACATTTTCTTTGAACTTTGAGATGTAATATAATATGCTTTTTGCCACAGGGAAGATGTTAATTTTTGTTTGGAATAACACAATTTTGTAAGATCACCATCTTCTGCAAACATTGGTTGGCGTTTTTGGAATGTTGTATTTCAATTGTACGAGATATTAGTGAAGCTAGATTGGAGTGTTGTTTTCACTGCTACAGGAAAGGTGTTATTAAGCTGGAAAGTCTGCAAGGGAGATTCATTAATTTATTGTTGGGACACACGGGACTGAGTTATGGAGAGAGGCACTGTTTTCAAAGGAGCTGAGGAGAAAGAGCTGTAATCTTTCTGTGGTGTACAAACCTCATGAGGAGCATAGATAAGGAGACCGCACACAGTCTTTTACCCAGGGTTAAGAAATCAAGAACTAGACGGCATATGTTTAAGGCAAGAGGGGAGAGAATTAATAGGAACCTGGGGTAGATTTTTCACCCAGAGAATGGCCATTATATGGAATGTGCAATTGGAGGAAGTGGTTAAGGAAGGAACGTTAATAATATTTAAAAGTACTTGGATAGGTTCATGAATAGGTAAGGGTTTGAGGAATATGGGCCAAATGTGAGCAAACGGAACAAGTTTAGATGGGAATCTTGGTCAGCATGGATTGGTTGGTCTGAAGAGCCTATTCCATGCTATATGTTTCTACAACACTGACTCTACATTTAGTTACCTTTTGAACTATTTTGCACTTCTCTGTGCTTTAGCTTTGATAATTAACTTATAGTATCTATTCTCCACTGTAATAATTGACCCCCTCCTTGTTTTAGCTAGCTCATCCTGTACCCATTCTATTCCAGACATTCCCATAATAATAAAACTTTTTCAAAGAAATATGGGAATAAGAATAATATAGTATGTGTTATCCATTTACTGGGCTGATGGGCTTGAAGAAGAGAGATGCTGCAGATTGTTTTGAAATGGAGAGATTTAAATAACTGCAGATACTTGACTTGTGTATTCATTGGTGACATGGCAATACAGAGTTAAAGTAAAATACACAAGACTCTGGATTAACTCTGGAATGGAGACAAGAAGAAACATAGATAGTGACTCAGCAAAAAGTGGAGTTCTCTCCCTTAGAGAGCTCTAGATATTCAGTCATGACAGAGCTGAACAGGTTTAGATATTATGCAACTACGATGGGACTTGGGTTATTGCACAGAAGTAGTGCTGAGGTAAAACACAAATCCTATTCTTAGTCCATAAGGCAAAAAGACATAGGAGCAGAGTTTGGTTCATTGCATCTCTTCTGCCGTTCAATCATGGTTGATTTAAAATCTCTCTCAAAACAGCCTCTTTCCTTCTCCCCATAACCTTTGGCACCCTTACTACTCAAGAACCTATCAACCTTGACTTTAAATATACACAATGACATGGCCTCGGCAGCTGTCTGCAGTAATGAATGCCACAGATTCATCAGCCTCTAGCTCAGGGGTGGGCAAACTTTTTGACTTGTGGGCCACAAAGGGTTCAAAAATTTGACAGGGGAGCCGGACCAGGAGCAGATGGACAGAGTGTTTTGGTAATACACCTCATAAGAGAAAATAAAATATCATGGGATATGTAGAAAACAGGTGCTTTAATTTCAATTGAAAATGAACAAATGCATTACAACAAAATATCTGTCTTTGAAGTCCCATGGTATTTAGCTATTTATTGAAATGACTGAAAATTAAATGAATAAAATACAGCTTTTTTAAATAGTAACAGTTATTATTTTAAAGCACTGAAAATTCTGTTATCCTTCAAGATATTATCATCATCACTCTCCTCCTGACTGTCTTTATTTCAAAAACGGTAGGAGATGCAGGTCTACTTGTCCTGCTCCTTCTTATTCAATTGTCCCCTGTGCCAAAACTCAACAACGTTGAGCACGTTATTTGATCTGGAGCGCATTTTTTATTTTGAGAACGTACATGCACCTGCGCACTACTCATGTCCATCACTTAACAGAAATGACATGTAACATGTAAGGCTTATTGAAAAAAATATTTTCAAATGCATTTTTTACATAACACAACGAAGAAACTTATTTTTAATTTCAGTGGGAACAGTGTTGTTGGTCTCCCTTTTTAGCCAGCGCATCAAAGTCTGGATTTAGTTTTGTTGTGGCATTCTCAGGATGGATCTGAGATGTTGGTCAGTTAACTTGGATCTGTGGCTGGCTTTGTTGATGTTCATGACGCTGATCGCCTGTTCACACAAATAGGTCGAGCTGAACAAAGAGTAAAGCGCAAATGTAGAGTAATACACTGCACCTCAACAAAGGTCAATGTATATAGAGTGCGTCATCTATTGGGAAAACGCCAGAATTGCGGGGAAAAAACGTTAACAAGGTTTATTAATATAATTTCATCAAGTTCTGCAGGCCGGATTAAAAAGCTTAATGGGCTGCATATGGCCCGCAGGCCGTAGTTTGCCCATGCCTGCTCTAGCTAAATGAATTCCACCTCATCTCTGCTGTTGAATGGTAGAACAGGTATAAGGGGCCAGATGGCCTATCACTGGTTTTTTTATTTCCTTCTAAACTTCTTGGCCCAAAGAGAAATCCATCTTTCATTCAAACTTAGCTTGATGATCCACAATGGCACTCTTGAGAGTGACTCGATTATAATATACTTCAGGTAGGGATCTTATACAACAAGAAAATAAATGGAAAATAGATACAGTGTATTCTATTCCGCTGCTAATGTATCACAGCATTAACTTTTAACACAGCTAAAAATTGACAGAGGAGACAAAGGATTTAATGGACGCATTAATGAAAACTCTCAATTTAGTTCAAATGCTGTCTTGCAATATCTTATCACCATTCTAAGTACTTCACACCTGGTTATATTACCCTGGTTATATTGAACATCCAAGTCTCCTGAACCTACTAGCTCACTCTCATTTTTTAACAATACATTTTTTTATTTTTTGGGACAAATCAAATATTTTAAATGCCGATTTCATCATGATTCTTAAACTCAAATCCGACTCCACAGATTTCCCTTTCTTTCTTTCTTTTCTTTTTCAATCTTTTTATTGAATTTCATATATAAAAGAAACATAATATAATAATAAATAGGTTTTAAATGCGTAAGACTTGAAATTGAATTAGTAGTAGGATAACAATATCCTATTAAAATATTAACATATAAACATAGTACATTGTCAATCAAGTCTATAATAATTATATTTTAAAAAAATAATCATCAAAGGAAAAAGAAAAAATTATAAAAATACAGGCAAAAAATATAAAAAAAATACTAAACTAAACTAACATGGGCAATAATAACAGTTTATTTGTATATGATAGTGCCAAAAACTCCGGAACTCCATACCTGAACAAGGATAAGTAAAGAGAAGGTCTGGAAGAGGCCAAATTAATTCATATGAAAATGTCCAATAAACGGTCCCCAAGTTTCTTCAAATTTAATTGATGAGTCAAAAATAGTGCTTCTAATTTTTTCCAAGCTCAGAAAAGAAATAGTTTGAGAGAACCACTGGAACGTGGTAGGAGGATTTACTTCTTTCCAATTTTGTAATATCGACCTTCTGGCCATTAATGTTACAAAAGCAATCATTCGTCTAATTGAAGGGGAAAACTGATTATCATCTTCATTTGGTATACCAAAAATTGCAGTAATAAAATGAGGTTGTAAATCGATATTCCAAACTGAGGAAATGGTAGCAAATATGTCCTTCCAATAGTTATGTATAGCGGGACATGACCAAAACATGTGGGTCAATGAAGCCACATCTGAATGACATCTGTCGCATTGAGGGTTAATATGAGAATAAAATCGAGCAAGCTTATCTTTAGACATATGAGCTCTATGTACAATTTTAAATTGTATTAAAGCATGTTTAGCACATATAGAAGAAGAATTAACCATTTGTAAAATTTTTTCCCCATTTTTCTATTGATATATTATATTGAAGTTCTTTTTCCCATTCTTGTTTAATTCTACCTGATATTTCTGGTTGTATCTTCATAATCATATTATAAATAAAAGCCACTAATCCCTTCTGATAGGGATTTAAGGTAAAAATCATACCTAAAAAGTCCATTGAAGTTGAATTGGGGAAGGATGGTAGAATTTTATGTAAGAAATTTCTAATTTGTAAATATCTAAAAAAGTTAGATTTAGGTACCTCAAATTTGTTGGAAAGTTGGTCGAAAGACATCAAACTACCTTCAAAGAAAAGATCACAAAAACATTTTATACCTTTCCTTTTCCATATGCTAAAGGCTTGATCTGTCAAAGAAAGTTTGAAAAAAAAATTAAGTAAAATAGGGCTATCAAGAACAAAGTTTTTCAGAGTAAAAAATTTACGAAATTGAAACCAAATTCGTAATGTATGTTTGACAACAGGGTTAGATATCTGTTTATTAAATTTAACTAAATCGGCAGAAAGCGAAGAACCCAGAACGGAGAATAGAGAATATCCCTGTGCCTCATTGCATTCTAAGTTTACCCACTGTGGGTACAATGGTGAATCCAAATCTGATTTCCAATACATTAAGTTATGAATATTATTCGCCCAGTAGTAAAATCTAAGGTTAGGTAGAGCTAAACCATCATCTTTTTTAGATTTTTGTAATTGCCTTTTATTTAACCTAGGATTTTTATTTTGCCACACAAATGAAGAAATTTTTGAATCAATGTTATCAAAAAAAGATTTAGGAATAAAAATTGGTAAAGCTTGAAATAAATATAAAAATTTCAGTAGAATCATCATTTTAATAGCATTAATCCAACCAACTAATGATAAGGATAAGGGAGACCATCTCCCTTGTAAGTTGTTGAATTTGATAAAGCATAGGTAGAAAATTCAATGTAAATAAATCTTTATATTTCTTAGTAATTTTTATACCTAAATAGATAAAGTTATCATCAACAACTTTAAATTGCGTCCTTTCATTCAATAAAGTTTGGGCATTTAAAGGGAATAAATCACTCTTATCCAAGTTTAGTTTGTAACCAGAAAAACTACCAAATTGAGCCAACAAGGATAAAATAGCGGGAATAGACCTGTCAGGATCAGAAATATATAACAACAAGTCATCAGCATAGAGTGATAACTTGTATAATTTCTCATTATGGGTGATACCAAAAATATTAGGAGATTCACGAATAGCAATGGCTAAAGGTTCTAATGCAATATTAAACAATAAAGGACTTAAGGGACAACCTTGTCTCTTACCACGAGATAATTGAAAAAAGGAAGATCTGTAATTATTTGTAAGAACAGAAGCAACAGGTTTATAATATATTAGTTTAATCCATGATATAAAATTAGGACTAAAATTAAAATATCTCAAAGTGTTAAATAAGTATACCCATTCAACTCTATCAAAGGCTTTTTCAGTATCTAGTGAAATAATACATTCTGGAATTGTGGGTGATGAAGTGTAAATTATATTAATCAACTTTCTAATATTAAAAAAGGTATACCGATTCCTAATAAAACCAGTTTGGTCTTCTGAAATAATCTGTGATAATACCTTTTCTAACCTAATAGCTAAAATTTTTGTAAGAATCTTAGAATCTACATTTAATAGTGATATAGGGCGATAAGATGCACATTGAGTGGGATCCTTATCTTTTTTAAGAATTAGAGAGATAGTAGCTTCATAAAAAGACTGAGGTTAATCTCTTCTTAACAAATGCATCATTAAAAATTTCACATAGCCAAGGGGAAAGCAGAGAAGAAAAAGTTTTAAAAAATTCTATAATAAAACCATCAGGACCAGGAGCTTTCCCTGAGTTCATTGATGAGATGGCCTCTCCTATTTTGGCCAGAGAGATAGGAGCATCAAACAAGCTACGATCTTCATCTGTCAGTTTGGGAATATTCAAATTATTAAAAAAGTTATCCATCATGGACAGATCGCCGTCAAATTCTGATTGATATAAAGATTTATAAAAATCTTGAAAAGTGTTATTGATTTCTTTATGATCAGTAGTCAGATTTCCGTCTTGTTTACGAATTTTAATAATTTGTCGCTTAGTCGAAATGGCTTTTAATTGGTTAGCTAATAATTTACCAGTTCGATCACTATGGATATAACATTGGGCCCTGGTCCTAATTAATTGATTCTCAATTGAAGAAGATAATAATAAACTATGCTCCATTTGAAGCTCAACTCTTTTCTTATAAAGTTCTTTGGTAGGAGTCACGGAATAAATCTTACCAATGTCTTTAATTTTATCCACTAATAAAGCAATATCTAAATATCTTTGTTTTCTTTTACTGACAGAATATGAGATAATTTGTCCACAGATAAAAGCCTTAAAAGAATCCCAAAGTATTCCTCTGTCAATCTCTTCTGTATAGTTTGTTGAGAAAAACAAGTCAATTTGCTGTTTTATGTAGGTGATGAATTCTGGATCTTGAAGCAAAGTAGCGTTAAGTCTCCAAGATCTAGTATTATTCGAAAAGTCCGAAATCTTGATAGATAACTTCAAAGGTGCATGATCCGAAATAGCAATAGAATCATATTTACAATCAATAACATCTGTTAATAAACGATGATCAATAAGAAAATAATCAATTCTAGAATAACTGTGATATACATGTGAAAAAAATGAAAATTCTTTATCTTTAGGGTTCAAAAACCGCCATATTTCAGTGATTCCCGAATCAACCATAAAAGAATTAAAAAGTGAGGCTGATCTATTTGGAAGAATTTGAATAGGTTTAGATCTATCCATTGAAGGATTCAAACAACAATTGAAATCTCCACCCATTATTAACATATATTCATTTAAATTAGGAAGGGAAGTAAATAAACGTTTAAAAAATTCAGGGCAGTCAAAGTTTGGAGCATAAATATTAACTAAAACCACTTTTTGATTAAAAAGTGAACCAGTTATCAACAAAAATCTGCCCTGTGGATCAGAAATAATTTCATGATGTGTAAACGAAATTGAAGGGTCTATAAAATAGACACACCCCTAATTTTGGCAGTCGAATTCGAGTGGAATTGTTGACCTTTTCAGAACCTAAAAAAGCATTGATTATCCTCCCTCCTAATATGGGTCTCCTGTGCAAAAATAATATTAGCATTTAGTCTATGGAATACTTTAAATATTTTTTTACATTTAATCGGATGATTTAAACCATTAGTATTCCAAAAGATAAAGTTAACAGACTTATCCATCATGTCAATACTAATTGCGTATATCATAAAAGGTTAAGACACATAACCCATAAATCAGGAAGAAGGAAAAATGATTCAGGAGCAACTGGGGAACATGACACCTCAACAATATTAATAATCTAAAGTCGGCCCATAAACTAAAAGCAAAAAAATAAAAAGCAAAAATGTGAAAGAAGATCCCTCCCCCCTCCCTCAACCCCACCGAAAAAAGCCAAGCGGCAGGCACACAAACTAACACTAATATTAGCCTCATTTTCAAGATGGCGACTTCATGAAAAGAAAGAAAAGAGAAACTATATAACACCCAGATATAAATACAGGGTTGGAAACAAAAAGAATATATATCAATCAAAATGAAAAAATAATATAAAAAAGCAAAAAATCATTAATAAAAAAAGGATAACCTTTGAAGTTTAAAATAGTGTAATATGCCTTTAAAAAAAATTCCATATTCAAATATAAGGAAATGACGTTTCAAAAACAAAGACTGATGGGAAGAAGAAACGACATTTTGAGAAGACCATATTATGAAATATAGATGTAAATTCACCAATCTTATTTTAAAAAAAAGGTTATCAAAATAGAATTAAGAAAGGGTTCAATAACCACTACGGTATATATATAAAAAAAGTTCAAAAATTCAAAACATTCGTCCCATTCTCAAATAGAGGCAAATAAACACTTACGGAAAGCAAAGTCTTATGGGAAGAAGAAACAACATCTTAAAAAATAAATCATTATTACAAAGTCTTAACATGTATATCTAATCCAGAAGGGAAAAATAATTAAGAAAAAAGACATTATAGTAAAGTTAGAAAAGCATCTGTAAATCATGATAATAATAATAAAAAAAAACAGGTCTACAGACCAATATAAAAAGCTATACCGCAGCTTCATAAGTTAAAGCCTAAAACGGAATGGCGTCTTCTCTCCAAAAGTTCTTCCACATAACACATAGTTCAAGTTGTACAAGAAGAGCGATATTCTTCAACGAATTTCTTCGCTTCTTCCGGAGTATTAAAGAAACGCTGACTGTTGTCACTCAACGTAATTCTGAGATTCGCTGGATATCTTAAAGCTTGTTTAAGTCCAATCGAATGAACCTCCGCCATCACCATCCATAAAAGCAATTCTCGCCCTCATTACCTCGAATGAATAGTCTTCCACAATACAAAACTTGTTGTCTTTGTGAAAAATCATACCTTTCTGACGAGCTAATCGAATTAAAAGCTCTTTCTCCCGAGGATAATGGAGATGGACAATCACAGCTCGTGGCTTGTCTCTCGCAGCCAAAAATCTCGAAACTCTGTGGGCACGATCAATAGTAGGTTTAGCCCGCAAAGTGTCCTCGTCAAAAATTTCCCACAATAAATTAGAGAAATATTCAGTTAAGTCACCAGACTCGAGATTTTCGGGAAATCCAATAATACGCAAATTCTGTCTTCAAGACCGGTTTTCAAGATCGGTGATTTTAAACTTATACTGCTCCACTATTTTAGCGGTCGATCGTACCTTCTCCTCCAAAGTTTTGATTGTATGTATTTTTTCACAAATTACCTTGTCCAGAGCCGCAAACTTTTCTTCATGACGTTCAATAACTGCTGCCTGCGATTGAAGCTTGATATCAAATGATTTAACGACTTCTTCAAGCTTCGATATTTTCGCAGTTATTTTGTTTTCCAGACTTGCAAGTTTAGTATCCAGTTTAGTATCCAGAAGATCGGAGATTGCATCGAGAGTTATAGGGTCTTTAGACGATTTCTTAGATACAGACATTTTAAGTTTGAAAAAATTAAATCCAGTGTTATTTTTAAAAAGAAAAAAAATCATAAATATTAACCCATATGATTAAGTACGAAAAGATTTGATTAAAGGGTGATTATAGCTTAAAAAATGAAGAGCGCCTAAAAGGCAGATGTCTACGTCGCCATCTTGAAACTCCACCCCCACAGATTTCCCTGCCCATTTCCTTGCATCCAACATAAATCAACAATTATCTTATTTTCTCAAAACAAGAAACACATTAGCAATTACTTGTTACTGGCATACTTGAATAACTCCTGAATGTAAATTTGCATGCACTTAAAATGACGTGTTCAGTAATATTTGGTTAAACCCTCATACAGAGTGTAGGTAGAAATATTTGCATATACAAAGCTGTTTTAGTGTAGTAAAATATGTAATGGACGGCTACCTAATTTAACCTAGGTTCTGATTCTAAAAATAATTATTTTTCAATCAATAAGCAAGGACCTGAACAACCAGTAGCACCTGCTGCACAGTCCCTCTTTTTTGTAGTGTTTTGTTTACCATTATTGCTTAATATACATACTGTACCTCCAGCTTACCTCCAAAAAACCACCATTGAGGTAAAAACAATGAAAATATTCATCAGAAGGATTTTATTTTTAATGTTATCATTCTAAACAATGTTTTGCTCCCCTTCACTATAAGACTTCCCTGACCCCTCATCACTGGTAGCAGAATCAATTCAAGTCAATGTAGAGTCTCAGCCCTGAACATCGACTGCTTACTTATTTCCATAGATGCTACCTGACCTGTTGAGTTCCTCCAGCATTATGTGTGTTGTTCTTGATTTCCAGCATCCACACAGTCTCTTGTGTTACCAATTCAACTCTTATTCCAGAAATTATGTTTGAACCCACGGTCATCCAATTCACACTTAAGAATTCTATCCCTGGACAATATATAGTAGGCAAGTTGTTTGGAGGTGAAAGGTAGTGTTCGTAAATAACTTCCTCCTGAGATCAAATAGATTAGGTAGAGCTCATGCTTGGGATATCAATCAAAGAAAGAAAAAATGAAATCCCTAAATATCTACTCCCATTGAACTATATGGGGTTAGTGGTGGGGGATTGGGAAATGTGGAATTGTCTGTTACCATTACTTCTAAATGTTATAATTTCCAAGATGGTGGCATGACGCAGCTTGTAGCGGCCACTCCGGAACTAATTATCTGTTATTTGTGAAGTGGGGTGCCATGAGCAATCATAAACAATTGAAAACGGACATGGGAGCACGGAGGAACATCAGGAAATCTCCAGGAAGACCTTTTTCGTTGCTGCTGCTGATGTGAGGTCCGGGGATTCTGCTGGAAAAAACAGGTCTCCTGTCCTCGGGGTCACGTTGCCAATGGCTGTTGGCGGGGCCGTCTTAAATATGCTCGGCAGAGGATGGTGCTCGGAGAAGCTGTGCCGGAGGGGACGGTCGTCGGCTCGGAGTTTCGACGGACTCGGAGTCCGCTGCAGTCGGAGCACTTTCACTGTGTGCTGTGTCTGTGAGGCTGGGTTTCTACGGAGCTTTTGTTGTGTGCTGTGTCTACGAGGCTGAGTCGGACGGCGCCGTGGAAGTCCATAGCGGGGGTATCCCCTTCTGCCGCCGGCGTGGGATGGCGAGTCTGTCGGGACCCTGGGGACTTGTGGAAACTGTGTGGTGATTTCTTTTGAACTTATAGTCCTTTAACATCTTTGGACTATTTTTACTGTACGTATGGTCTGTTTTTTTTATCAATCATGCTATTGTTTGCACTGTTGTAACTATATGTTGTAACTATGTGGTTTTGTGCAGGTCTTGTAGCTTTAGTTTTTGGTCATGTTTGTCTAGTGGATTTGGAGCTCCTTTCCGGGGAATGCGGTAAGATGGTAGCACGATATTAATACACAGCAGCCTCTCCGGACTCTGGATTGGGGATTGCCAAACGTTATGTGGATTTTCTGGTGTAGTCTGTTTTGTCATATGCTTTTGTGATATCATTCTGGAGAAATGTTGTCTTATTTGTTAACTGCATTGCATTTGTGGTTTCTAAATGACAATAAACTGAATCTGAATCTGAATAGCAGTGGAATCAGCTGGTTGCATGCAGACACCATTTTAGTTGTACTGATTTTGGTAAGATAGATAGATACTTTATGATCCCAAAGGAAATTACAGTATCACAGTAGAATTGCAAGGGCACAGATATACAAATAGTAGAAATAAGAAAGAATTAAAAAATCAGTTACTCAAACAGTCTAACGGGAGGGGTCATCACTTCCCTGATTATAGTTGTCTCACTATGGAGTCTAATGACCGAGGGCAAGAATGACCTAATATAGCGCTCCTTGGAGCAACACAGTTGTCTTAGTCTATTGCTGTAAGTGCTTCTCTGCTCGGCAAAGGTGGCACGCAGAGTGTGAGAAACGCTGTTCAGAATTGCCAGGATTTTTTGTGGGGTCCTTTGTTCTACAACAGCCTCCAGTGTTTCCACTCTAGCTCAAATAACAGAGCTAGCCTTTCTAACTAGTTTATTAAGCCTGTTGGCATCACCACTGCATAGAAGATTGTACTATGACAACAAACTGGAAAACATGTGAAGGAGAGGCCTGTATACTCCAAAGGACCTCAGTCTCTTTAGGAAATAAATGCAACTCTGGCCCTTCTTGTACACAGCCTCTGTGTTGGTTCTCCACACAAGTCTGTCATCTAAGTGCACCCCCAAGTACTTGTAGGTCCTCACCACATCCACGTCCTCACCATCAATAATAAAAAAGAGCAGTGCTGGCTTAGTCTTCCGAAAGTCCATCACCATCTTCTTTGTCTTCGGATGTTGAGCTGCAGACAATTCAGCTTGCACCATTTGACAAAGTCTTCCATGAGTGCCCTGTATTTATCCTCCCATTCTCCCTTTATACACCTAAAGATCATCAGTAATCAAATATTAGCCTGCCCTTTTAAAGGATTTCCCAACAAAACTTAAATATTTCTTATTTCAGATTTGTATTCTACTAACTGAATGCAGAAGTATATTAATTAGAATTGGATACTATTAAAACATTGGAATAAAAACCTGCACAATCAGCCTGGTTCTTCCATGATTAATTTTAATTTTGACAAGTGCAGCTATATTGGATTTAATAACAGGATATTTTCTCAGCAGTGATCCATTGCATTAATCATTAATTTATGCAAGAAACAACACAAAAATCAATGTTAAGATATTACTTGATACTGAAGTATCTGTTACTTTTGACTAAATCTTAAACAGAAAAGATCATCTCGCATCATGGAGAGAAAAATTAATGCAATTTAGAGGAGAATAAAATTATATTTCAATTCCTTTCTGGGATGGGAGAGGTTATTGGTTTTGTCTAGCATTTATTCCTTATCTTTAATTGCATTGAGAAAGTGGTGGTGAGCTGACATTTGAACCAATGCAGTATTTCTGACGTAGCTGCTTCCTTATTATCATTGTATGCAGAGAATGCAGAAGTTTATTTGAAAGTTAGCCCATGACATTTTATGACATATTAAATAAAAAAAGATTATTGTAAAGGTATAAGCAGATTGTGTTCCATACTCCACTATAAAATAACTTAGAACATTAATTATATCCATAATAAACAGTGTGGTGGCATCCGTCGGTCTCAAGAGACCATGGATCTGTGCCTGGAGTTTCCAGGACGCAGGCCTGGGCAGGGTTGTTGTATGGGAGACCGGCAGTTGCCCAAGCTGCAGGCCTTCCCCTCTCCACGCCACCGATGTTGTCCAAGGGAAGGTGACTACGACCCATGCAGCTTGGCACCGGTGACGTCACAGAGCAATGTGTTGTTAAGTGCCTTGTTCAAGGACACAAACACGCTGCCTCAGCTGAGGCTCGAACCAGTGACCTTCAGGTTACTAGTCTGATGCCTTGCCCACTAGGCCACGCGCCAACATATAATAAACAGTACACATTTGGATTTTCAGTTATTTTCATTCAACAATGTACACTTTGTGCATCTATTAAGAAGCAATTAACCAAGAGAGAGTAGCAATAAAACACCATCTCCTGTAACAGTGCTGAAAATAAATTCTTCTTAATGCCATCCAATAAATTATCTCCATCTTCTTTCCTGCATCAGTTCTTTTCAAGGAATCCAAAGCTAATCTTATTTGCATTACTTAATTGAATGTGGAGGGCATCAGAATATTATTTTGACATTAAGACTGAAATATGGGTATAATATCAATCCAAATCATTAATTGCGTGTTTGTGTTTTTTACAGTTTATTTAACATCCATTCAGCAGTACATGGCAAGCAGCCAAATCAATAAATTGATAGAAGCGCACACAAAATGCTGGAAGAACTCAGTAGTTCAGACAACATCTACGGAAAGGAAGAAAGAGTCAATGTTTTAGGCTGAGATTTACATCAGGACAATCAATAAGTGTAAGAGTTAGGCAAAAACAAATATAAAGAAAGTTATACAGTGACAATACTGTAATCTTCCCAAGGGGTTTACACTTAAAATTACAATCTTACCTAAATGAGAAAACAGATTTGTACAAATAAGTTCATTCTTTAGTTTAAATCAAACCTAAACTTCTCCATCTTTATTTGCAACCCCCCCTTCATAGAAATATATATATGGAGAGTCACATGCAGCCATCAGTGGAAGTTCACCTTGGCTAGGATTCCATCTCCAAATAGATGCCAATTCTGTTACACTTACATTGCTACAAGGGTTTTCAAACAATTTTAAAAAATGATGTTCTACTCATTGCTGCGACCTCTAGGAATAAGAGTGGTACAACTAGTTAGATTTTGCAATTGCACGACTTGTTAGATTTTGCAATTGTACGTTTTTGGGGAAGATGTTAATTCTTTTCTCTCCCATCATCACACCTTTCAACCCAAGGTCAATGGCCTTAAGACACAAGTATTTATCCTAAGTCATTCTAAAATTACTACAAACATTTGTATTTATGCATTTAGCCGCTGGGACCCTGAGCTGTTTCTCTCTTTTATTTGTTTAAGGGATACAGAAGAAAACTAACATTTTGGCCAAGTTTTGGTCACAGGACTAAGAAATACTTGGTGCCATCTTTACTTGATGCTGATCCTGTGAAATGTGTTGTGATATTTCACCATTTTGGAGCATTCAGTATATGGTGCCTATAAAATGTATTCACTGCTTCCCCCCCCCCCCTTGGAATTTTTAAATTTTTATTGTTTTACAACATTGAATCACAGTGGAATTAATTCAGCTTTTTTGACACTGATCAACAGAAAAGACATTCATGTCAAAGTGAAAACAAGTTTCTACAAATTGGTCTAAATATATTACAATTATTAAACACAAAACAATTGATTGCATAATTACACACCCCGTTCAAGTCAGTAGATGCACCCTTGGCAGCAATATCAGCCTTGAGTCTTTGTGGATAGGTCTCGTAACAGTTTTGCACACCTGGGCATGACAATTTCTCCCCACTCTCCTTTACAAAGCTGCTCAAGTTCAATCAGATTCATGGGGATTGTGAGAGAACAGCTTTTTTCAAGTCCAGCCACAAATTCTCAATTGGATTGAGGTCTGGATCCTGACTTGTCCACTTTAACTTTGGGCATTAACTTTGCTGTTTTTGAGCCATTCCTGTGTAACTTTGGCTTTATGCCTGGAGTCATTGTCTTGCTGGGAAACAAATCTTGAAAACAGTTCTCTTCGAGACTGCAACAGGTTTTCCTCCAGAATTTCCTTGTCTTTTGCTGCATTCATTTGACCATCTACCTTCACAAGCTTTCCAGGACCTGCACCAGTGAAACATCCCCACAGCATGATGCAACCACCGATATTCTTCACTTTAGGGATGGTGTGTTTTTAATGATGACCAGTGTTTGGCTTACGCCAAATATAGCATTTAGTCTGATGGCCTAAAAGATCAATTTCAGTTTCATAAGCCCATTGAACCTTCTTTCAGATGACTTCCGAGTTTCCCACATGCCTTCGGGCACACTCTAACTTAGATTTCATGTGAGTTTTTTTCAATAGTGAAGCAACAATTGTATGTGCAATCTCTCCCATCTCAGCCACTGAGGCTTATAACTCCTCTGGAGTTACCACAGGTCTCTTGGTGGCGTCCCACACTAGTGCCCTTCTTGCACGATTACTCAGTTTTTGAGGACAGTCTGCTCTAGGTAGATTTACAGCTGAGCAATATTCTCTCCAATTTGTGATGATTGACTTAACTGTATTCCAAAGGATTTTCAGTGACTTGGAAATTTTCTTGTATCCATCTCCCTACTTATGCTTTTTCAATAACCTTTTCATGGAGTTGTGTGGAGTGTTCTTTTGTCATCATTGTGTAGTGTTTGCTAGGATATTGACTCTCCAGCAGTTGGACCTTCCGGATACAGGTGTACTTTGCCACAATTAATTGAAACACCTTGACTGCACACAAGTGGTCTCCATTTAACTAATTATGAGACTTCTAAAACCAATTGGCTGCACAAGTAATGATTTGGTATGTCATATGAAAAGAAGTGAATTATTGTGCAATGAAATATTTTGTGTTTTATACTTGCAATTAATTTAGATCACTTTGTAGAGTTCTGTTGGCACTTTGACATGAAAGAGTCTTTTTCTGTTGATTAGTGTCAAAAAGAGCCAAATTAAATCCATTGTGATTCAATGTTGTAAAACAATAAAATGCGAAAACTTCTGGGGGTGGGGGGAGTGGAGGGTTGAATACTATTTATAAGCACTGAATGATCACCCCTTCCCCTACTCCACACCTTCCCCTTCATCTGACCCTGTCTACCACCTGCTAGCTTGCACTCCTCCTCCCCCAACCTTCTCAATTTGACCTCTTCCTTTCCAGTTCGATGACACACAGTGGCATCTCACGAGTGGCTCTATTATAATTTAAAAACCAGAAAATTGCACACACTTCAGATCAGGATCTTACGCAGCAATAAAATATATTTTATTCCACTGGTAATTTAACACAGCATCTTATTTAGCTTTTAATGTAACTAAAATTTGACATGGGATTTAATAGACGCAACAAAAATATCTCAATTTAGTTCAAATGCTGTCTTCACACTTCCCACTTGTGCATCACCCTGGTTATATTGAACATCCAAATCTTTGGAATCTACTAGCTCTCTCTTATTTTTCACAATAATTTTTTTTATTCTTGTTAGTGTAGTAACTGTCATTGAACTTAGTGGTGTGGGACCACAGGCCTCCTTCCTGATGGCAGCAACAAGAAGAGAGGATGGCCTGTATGGGAGTGGCCTTTGATGATGGATGCTGCTTTCTTGTGACAGTGCTCCTTATAGATGTGCTCATGGTGGAGAGGCTTTGCCTGTGATGGACTGTGCTTGTCCACCATCATTTGTAGGATTTTCCGTTCTTGGACACTGATGTTTCCATACCAGGTCATGATGGTACAAGTCTAGATACCCTCCACTGTTCATCTATAGAAGTTTGTCAAAGTTTGAAGTTTGCCAATTCTATCAAGTTTCTGTAAGATTGTTCAAATTCTGCTGCAGTTCCAGTACAGATTGCCTAAACAGATGTCTTTGGCTATGTTAGAATTTCAATGATGTTTGAAAGTCTACAACTGTTTGATGAATTATTATATTAATAAAGATCTGCCGAAGCTCAGAATTACAACCTGAGTAGTGTAGTGCTTGCTATTCATTATTTGCTGAAATTAAACAGATTCATAATCCTTGAAGTAATCGTCTTCTTTGCACTCAGTAAATACAAATTTATCTCTCATTGGACATGGATGATTCAATGAAGATTGAGATTAGCCATCTGCTATTTAGCTCCCGGTAGGATCACCTGTGGCAGGAAGGTCATGGGGGAGGTTCCAAACAAAGAATGATGCAACCCAGACCTCAACAGTGGAGTTGGCACAGTCACAACAGCAGTGAGGGAGAAGAAGACTGCAGCAGTGAAAGCTCCCCTGTCATCCTGCACTTGATGCCTCTGGATCCTGACCACAAACTATCTAGGACCATATGGTAGCTGCTTGTGTAGCAGCCTCCCCACCTTAAACAAAGTCATGCATAGGCATTCTCCATTAAAGGAATTCACCCTAATATCTCAGATTAAGTTCAAGTGGTGAAGAGGGCAGGATTGTAAGGTATGGAAGCCCTCTGGTCCCAGGCTACACTAGGATATGTGGATCCCAGATCAGCTTCTAAAGTCACCAATAAACAACCCCTTAGCAGAACATCATACTCAACTACAGTGACCACACTACTACATTGATCATTGGTCATTATGAGATTCGATTAGGACTGCTGACTGACTGACTCTGAGTAATGTTTCTATCAATCTGTCTGCATTATGGAAGGCTTGACTTCAGTGATGAAGAGCATATCCCAAATTGTCCCTTCCATTCTGAAATGGTAAATTGCTCATATACTTATAAGGCCAGCTTCTGAAAGAACTGAAACTACTTTCAGTATAAAAATACTACAACTGTTTCCACCCTCACCCGTGGCAGCTGTTTTTTATTGATTTCTCATTTGCCCACTCACAGAAATTACAAAGGAGATATAACTTCAAATGTTGAAAACCTTATACAGTCGGCCCTCCTTATCCGCGGGGGATTGGTTCTGAGACCCCCCACGGATGTTCAAGTCCCTTATTTAACTTGTTCAGTGCAGTGGTCCTTAGGACCCAGCGGAACCCCAGACTTTTTTTAACCTGTCTCAGTGCAGTGGACATTAGGACCCGGCGGTATAGCTCTGAATCCGCAGTGTTTCTGTTCACGAAAATAATCACGATCACGATTGAAAATAAGGTGGAAGTAATAAAGCGATCAGAAAGTGGTGAAATGCTATTGGTCATTGGAAAAGCATTAGGCTACAGTCAGCCAACGATTGGAACAATTTTAATGGAGCATGTGAAAGGCCCTGCACCGATGAAAGCTACAATTATTACCAAGCAATGCAGTGGTTTAATTATTGAAGTACAAATCTTTCTTAAGTGTTTTATATGCATAGAAAGGTAAAATATGTACTATATACTAAGAGAAACGTTTGACTAACTGACGCTAAATAATACCGGATGTACCTGTTCCAATTTCAAATCCAACTTAAAGACGGACTCAGGAACGGAACTCATTCATAACCCAGGGACCGCCTGTACTTTTAAGTCATTTCTAGATTACTTATAATACCTAATACAATGTAAATGCTATGTAAATAGTTGTTATACTGTATTGTTTAGGGAATAATCAAGAAAAAATAGTCTGTGCATGCTCAAACAACGAGAGAACTTCCGGGTTTTCCTGATCCGCAGTTGGTTGAATCTGTGTATGCAGAACCCGCAAATAAGGAGGGCTGACTGTACAAAAGTAGTATCAATTTGGATAGGCAGAATCAATTGAACATCACAGCACTGAAATAGGCCCTTTGGTCCATCTTGCCAATGCTGAACTATTGCTTTTCCTACTTCCCTCAACCTGTACCCGGTATATAGCCCTCAATACCACTACCATCCTTGAAACCATCAAAAACTCCCTTAAATGTTGAAATCAAACATATATCCACCATTTCTGCTCATTCTACCCTCTCACGACCCTCTTAAGTGAAGAGGTTCTGCTTGAGTATTTCACCTTTCACCCTTAACCTCTAGTTCTAGTTTTACCAACCTCAGTGGATATAAGCCTGTTTGTAGTTCCACTATCTACATCCCTCATAATTTTGTATACTGTATCTCTATCACACCTCCTCTCAATCTCCTATGTTCCAGAGATAACATCCTAACTTATGTTAGCATTAGATAGAATGTTTCATTGGGAGAGCTACAAGCAGGTAATGGGATATGTAGCAAGTGGAAGATTTTTAGTAGCAAGGTTGGTAAGTTTCATGTATTTCATGTGTTTCATGTATGCTAGAGTGAAGGGCAAATTGGCAGGATTAGGAAAGCCTGGTGGACAAGGCTCCGGTTGAGGAAAATGAAGAGGCTTATGTCAGGTACAGGCAGCTGAGATCAATCAAATCCCCTGAGGAGTATAAGAGATGTAGGAGTACACTGAAATACTCCTCCAAGGATCGTTACCTTGTCATGGCAGAGAGGCTTATGATTTTCTGAGATCCCGAGGTTGATGCCATCTGGAATTTAGTCATCTGGCAATCAGCAAGTGGCAATGGGAGCAATGTTGTGAGGTCTTGAAAAAACCTTCCAGAATATCTAGATCTTGAATAAGCCTCTACAGCCACCTGAAGATCCACCAATAGACAACCCCTCAGGAGAACATCATACTCAACTGGAGTGATTACACTTCCACACTTAAACAACAAATCAGGAGGACTGAAATGGAACATGAGATAGTTTTGCCATGAAGGCAAAAGAAAATTCTAAGAAATTCTAAGTATATACAAGAGGACACAGGTTTAAGGTGCTAGGGAATAGGTACAGAGGAGATGTCAGGGGAAAGTTTTTTACTCAGAGAGTGGTGAATGTGTGGAATGGGCTGCCAGCAATGGTAGTGGAGGCAGATGTGCTAGGGTCTTTTAAGAAGCTTTTAGCTACATGGAGCTTAGTAAAATAGAGGATATAGGTAAGCCTAGTAATTTCTAAGGTAGGGACACGTTTGGCATAATGTTGTGGGCCAAAAGGCCTGTATTGTGCTGTAGGTTTTCTATGTTTCTATGTTTCTATAAAACAAGCAAAAGGATCAATAGGTAGAGAGGAGAACCCTTTAAGAATCAAGGTGGGACCAAGGGCGATGGCTATCTGGAGGGAAGTGGACAGTTGACATTTGGGTGAAAACCATTTATTTGGACTGAACTTACATAAGCATGCTAAGTTCCATAATGGTTAACAGGAGAAGAAATATTGGGTGTTGGGAAAAGATAACTGAAGAATCCTTTGTCTAAAGAGCTTACCTCATGGATAGCTCTAATAAGTCGAGGTCTTGGTAAAGATATTTTGGATGTGACTCAAATGTTAGCATTCTCAGCTCTGGGATAATGTTCAAAGTAAATGTATTGTCAAAGTATGTATATGTCATCATATACTATCTTGAGATTCATTTCCTTGTGTATATTCATAGGAGAACAAAAATACAATGGTATCAATGAAAAACTCCATACAATGACTGACAACCAATGTGAGAAAGAAGACTAACTATGCCAATAAAAATAAGTAATAAATATATAATACACTGAGCATGAGTTGTTGAGTCATTGAAAGTGAAGCCATAGATTATAGCATCAGTTCAGAGCTGAGGCATTGAGGGAATACTGCACAAAAGGGTGAAACAGTTAAATCAAGGGCCTGCATTTACCTTCAGATGGATGTTACAAAAAGAACATGGCACTAAGGTAAAGAAGAGCAAGGAAATTCTCCCTACTGAATTGGCCAATTAGTTTGCTTAACCAATATTTTATAAAAAAAGATTATCTACCATTGCCACAATGCTTTTTTGTGAAATTGTGCAAATTTGCTGTCAATTTGACCATATTATCACAAGCATTTGTTTAATTGACTATCAAGGGCTTCTGACTTTGTACATTCCACCATCAAGGCACATTATATTCCTTCCAATTGAAGCAGCAATTTGTACATTTTTTCAGTTACTGCATTGCATGTGTCGATCATAATTTGACCTTCTCTACATCGTAGAAACCAACATTGGATAAATACCTCAAAAGACACCTTCTCTTGATGAACCCTGGAATTCCATCACTTCCAGTCAAGAACTTCTTTCTTCGGTCTCTTATATACGAGAAACAACATTTCATTTTACAGCCACTCACATTACAGCTATCAGGACCCAAAATTCAATTGAACGCTATCAGATAAAGCAGTTTGTGTCAAAATTAGTCAATGTTGATAAATGTTCATAGATTTACAGTGTTAATTCTGTTATTAATCTCTCCACCAATACTGTCTGAGCTGCTATGTAAGCTTCCTTAATTTCTCCTCCATCCTCATTCATATTTTTATACAGGCATGGTGGCCATGATCAACAAATATTCAACTCTCTCTCTCTTCCGAACACCCCCACCTGCATTGTTCTGTGTTCTCAACCCAATTACAAATATTACACATCCATTTATTATAGAAATTCCATTTATTATAGAAATCCTTCCATTCAAAACTGTGTGAGTTCAATTTCCACCCTGTTGCATATGAAAGGACGTCAACCTGAAGAATTTGTTCAGCTTCTCTCACCACAAATCTGCCTACTATTTCCAGCATTCTAACTTTTCTGTGAAAAGTGACAGCTGATAACTGGAGAATCTTCAGCAGATTTTCAGATTCAAAGCAACACACACAAACTGCTGGAGGAACCCACAGTTTAGGCAGCATCTGTGGTGAGGAATAATCAGAGGATGTTTTGGGATGAGATCCTTCAACAACACAGGTCCTATTTAAGGGTCTTGGCCCAAAATGTCAACTGTTTATTCCTCTCCATAGATACTGCTTTACCTGCTGAGTTCATCCAGCATTTTGAGTGCATTGCTCTAGATTTACAGCACCTGCAGTGTCTGTTGTACATCAGAGATTCAAGAAGGTAGCCCATGCCATTCTTCTCAAGGACAATTAGGGATAGGCATCAAATGCTGATGCTGAGAGTGAAGGCTGTATCCTATAACTGAGACAAAAGGGGAGGTGAGTGATGGCCGTATCCTTTCTTTTCTTTTTTCAATCTTTTTATTGATTTTTTAAAAAAGTGTGTATACAAACAGGAGGAGAATATCTCTGGTATATATTTCAATAGCAGTACATACAGAAGGTAAAACAAACAATATCAGAATCACACATAGTGTTGATCTACAAATTATAAATTTGATATAGAATGAATAATTCTCCTCATCAATTTATGAAGAAAGGAAGGACTATTAGAAATTTTTATATAAAAGAGAAAAAAAAAACACTATTCTAAACAGCATCCTGAGAGAAAAACCAAGAGAAGACTGTCTGATCAAATCCAAGGTTCTGAAAAAATAGCTGGAAGAGAATCAGTACAAACATCAGATCATATGAAAATATTAAATAAAAGGTTGCCAGATTTCTTCAAGTTTATAGGATGTATCCAATGTCCGAATTCTTATTTTCTCCAGGCTTAAACAGGACATGATAGAGAAAAGCCAATAAAAGGCAGTAGGAGGGTTAAGGTTCTTCCATTTAAGTAAAATGGCTTTCCTAGCCAATAAGGTTGAAAAGGCTAATAGCTGTAAAAAATTTTGGTTGTAAATCCAGATCCAGCACTTTTGATAAGGTTTTAAAAACATCTTTCCAGAAATTTTCCAACTTTATGCAAGACCAAAACATGTGAGTTAAAGTGGCCACATCTATCACAAATAGGATTAATATTGGGAAAAATATGGGCTAATTTATCCTTTGACATATGTGCCCAATGCACTATCCTGAACTGTATCAAGGAATGATGAGCACAAATAGATGAAGTATTTACCAGATGAAAAAGTTCACTCCATTGATTATCTGAAAGTAACTCTTGAAATTCCAATTCCCAAGCAGCTTTAATTTTATCATTAGATATCATTTGTAAATTCAATAACCATTTATAAATTATAGCTATTGATCCTTTTTGGTGTGGTTTAACCTGGAAGAGGATATCTATTATATTAGATGGATAAGCGGAGGGATAATTTGGAAGCAAAGTATGTAAAACATTCCTAATTTGTAAATATCTAAAAAAGTGTTCATTGGATAAATCAGATTTATCTGCTAGCTGAGTAAGACATTAAACAATCCCTTATAAACAAATCTGAAGAAGTTATTATACCTTCGGTTTTCCAAATTAAAAAAGCCTGACCTAAAATTGATGGTTTAAAAAAAATTACGATACACTTTACTAGAAAGGACAAAATTATTTAATTCAAAAAACCTGCGAAACTGAAACCAAATTCTTAATGTATGTTTAATAATAGGATTAAGGTCTTATCTACCAAACTTAGAGAGCAGAATAGGAAGAGGAGCTCCCAGTAAAAAGGCCAAGGAATACCCCTTCACTGAGTTTTTCTCCAATTCCACCCATAAAGGACAGTCATACATGTCTAAGTAATGAATCCAACAGGTAATACATTGAATATTAATTGTCCAGTAGTTCAGTCTAAGATATGGCAAAGCCATCCCACCATCCTTTTTTAAATTTCTGTAATAAAGGTTTACTCAATCTAGGATTTTTATTGTTCCAAATATAGGATAAAATTTAGAGTCTATTCTGTCAAAAAACCGTTTAGGAACAAATTAAGGAACTGCTTGAAATATATCTAAGAATTTTGGTAGAACTATCATTTTAATAGCATTAATTTGACCAATTAATGATAGCATCATAGGAGACCATTTAGAAAATGTTTGTTGGGTATAATCAATTTGTAAAGAGGGTTTCTTCTTTTTGTTAACTAGCAGGAATGCTAATTTACTGATAACGAGAATGGTATTCCTTTGTAAACCAAATGGGGATTAATGTTCTTTCTTCTGAGTCTGTAAGCTTTTGTTGACGGGCTTTTGGGGAGATCGGCGCGAGGGGGTCGAGAGAGAGGACGCAATGCTCTAAGCTGGGCGAGGATCGGACCCCAAAGGGGAGTCCGAGGCCGGGAGATTCTCCGAGGGGGGGGGGATGAAGCTAGATGTGCTTGGTTGACCACTCGGAGGGTCCTGAGCTGTTTGGAGAGTCGAGGAGTTCGGAGGGTCCTGAGCTGCGAGTCGAGGAGTTCGGAGGGGATCGAATGGTGGCCAGAAGACTTCAGTAATTGAGCTCCAACGGCTGTGCACGAAGTGGTTTGGACTTTGATAAGTTTGGCGCCTTTTCTTTAATTTTCTCTTCATATATACTGTATCGTTATTAATCACTTAGTTATAGTAACCTTTATAAATTGTACTCATTTAATCGCATATGGTGTACTGTCTGTTTGTGGGTGAGGCGGGGACATCACACAGCATCCACACCAGCTGATTACCCAGTTTGGCGGGGCCGAAGTCTGCTCCCCCTAGACAGAATGAGCTGAGCGAGCCTGAGGCAACCCAGGGGGAAAATTATATTTATACAGATCTTTAAAGTTCTTAGTAAATTTAATACCAAGATAAGTAAATTGATTTTTAGCAATACTAAAAGGTAATTGCTCATACTGATCGAAATGATTAATAATAGGAAATAACTCACTTTTGTATAAATTTAACTTATATCCAGAAAAACTACTAAATATGGAGAACATGGATAACATAGAAGGAATCAATCTCTTAGGACCCAAAATGTAGACTAACAAGTCCTCTGCATACAATGAAACCTTATGCATTTTGGGCCTCTCTTAATACCCTGAATACTATTGGAATTCTGAAGAGCAATAGCAAGGAGTTCCAGAGCCAAGTTAAATAACAAAGGACTAAGAGGACAGCCCTGCCAGGTACCTCTGTATAGTCTAAAATAGGGAGATTTTTGATTGTTAGTTATAACCGCAGCAATAGGAGCTCGATAGATCAATTTGATCTAGGAAATTAAACCAGAACAAAAATTAAACCTTTCCAAAATTTCAAATAAATAAATCCACTCCACCCTATCAAAGGCTTTCTCTGCATCAAGGGAAAAGACACATTCAGATTCTTTGGATGGAGGGGAATAAATAAAGTTCAATAGTCTCCGAATATTAAAGTATGGATATCTATTCTTAATAAATCCAGTTTGATCGTTAGAGATAGCTTTAGGTAAAATATTTTCAATCCTATTAGCCAAAATTTTAGAAAGAATTTTAGAATCCACATTTAGAATTTTAGAATCCATTTTTAGAATTTTAGAATCCACAGATTGGTCTATAAGAGGCATATTCAGATAAATCTTTTCTTTTTTTAGGAATTAGTGAAATTAGTGCCTCAAAGTTTTTGGGAAAGTCCCAAAGTATATAGAAAGAGTGAAAACTTGACATAAATGAGCTGTAAGTATCTCAGTAAAAGTCTTAAAAAGTTCCACTGTATATCTGTCTGGTCCCGGAGCCTTACCTGATTGAAGAGAGGATATAGCCCTTGTTATTTCCTCTTGTTTGATAGATGCATCTAATGTATTCATATCTTGAGTAGAAATTTTAGGTATATTCAGCTTTTACAAAACTCTATTCATAGAAGTAGTATTGTCTGAAAAGTCAGATTTATAAAGGCCGAATCCTATCACTGAGACAAAAGAGGAGGTGCCAGTTCTGAGAGTGATGGCCGTGTCCTATTACTTGTTACATACACCTGTTAGGTTGCATTCTCCAGATACCTTATGGGGTAACCGTCATCAGGTGGTTCCCAACCTTCACAGAGTGTTTCGACCCTTAACCACGGCACTCTCCAGTTGGTGGGCCAGCAGTGGTGGCCAAATCACTGCCAATCTGCTCCTGGCTTCCAGCTTCCCTCCTCTCGCCTACTCCAAATCCAACAAGAGGCTTGTTCCGCCTCTTCCTCCATCCTACGAACTGCTTGTTTTTTGCTCCTTTCGTCCAGGCCCAGAGCTGACAACAACCGCCATGCTGATTTGGTTGGGAAACCTCTGCAGCTGATCTCCACAGGAAACAACCATACCTGCCATCCCTTGTCTTTGCACTCCTGCACTAAGGGCTGGTACTTCAAGGCCTTTCTCTTGTGGGCCTCTTCCCATCTCTCCTCCCACGGCACCGTCAGCTCAACCAGAATTATTTTCTGGTCTTCAGTTGACCACAGTACAAAGCCTGGGCAGAGGGTTGTGTGCACCACCTCCGGAAACTGCAGCCTCCTTCCCACATCTCCCAGGACCTGGCCGTTAGCAGCAGATTTGGCTTTGGTGGTTTGGTTACGATAGGCCAAGCTCCCTCTTTGATGAAGGTAATGTCCTTCCTCAAATTTGTGCCAGCCATCCTCCTCTTGCATCTCTCTCGCTCTAGTGTGTCACCAAGAGCCAGCAGCACCTTATCATGGTGCCACCTATATCGTCCTTGAATTAGAGCTGTTTTACACATGGACTGTAAATGAGCCAGTGTCCCCTTCTGACCACAGAGCCTACAGTTCAGGTCCTCTCTCATCCCCCAAGTGTACAGATGTAATGGTGAAGGAAGGGTGTCATACATGGATCACAAGAGGAAGGAAATACGGAAGGGCTCCAGTCTCCATAACTCTGACCATGAGATCTTGAGCTTGGGCAGATCCCATTTTGGCCAGGCACCCTGACAGTGATGACCGTATCCTATCACTGAGACAAAAGGGGAGGTGTCGGTTCTGGCAGTGATGGCCGTATCCTATCACTGAGACAAAAGGGGAGGTGTCGGTTCTGACAGTGATGGACGTATCCTATCACTGAGACAAAAGGGGAGGTGTCGGTTCTGACAGTGATGGCCGTATCCTATCACTGAGACAAAAGGGGAGATGTCGGTTCTGACAATAATAGCCATGTCCTATCACTGAGACAAAAGGGGAGCTGTCAGTTCTGACTGTGATGGCCGTATCCTAACACTGAGACAAAAGGGGAGGTGCCGGTACATCAATATGCATCATTGTAGATTGTGAATCAAATTTAATAAACGCTGTCATTTCATAGTTAAGAAACTGATAATAGTCATGAAAGCCAAAAGCTTATTGTAAGCTCCGCTTTTGTTCATTGCTGACATTCAGGAAGTAGGGCCAGTTAGTCTGATTCACTGTCATACCCAACATATGAACACATTACCATCTAAATTAACGTGGCCATGGTAAAATAAGGGGTAGCAAGTACAAGGTAGGTACCATCGATACACACTGCACATACACTCATTGTCCATTTTTCTACATACATCTGAACAGTTGCTTAGCAATACAAATGTCTAACCAGCCAGTCATGTGGCAGCACTCAATGCATGAACCATGCAGACCCAGACGTGGTCAAGAGCCTCAGTTATTGTTCGGACCAAACATCAGAATGGGAATAAAATGTGATCTAAGTGACTTTGGCTGTGAATGACTGTTGGTGCCAGATGGGATGGTTTAAGGATCTCAGAAAAAGCTGATCTCCTGGGATTTTCACACACAACGGTCTTGGGTTTCCAGCGAATGGTGTGAAAAAGCAAAAAAAGACTGAGTAGCAGTTCTGTGGGTGAACACATCGGATTAATGTAATGGCAAGGCTGTTTAAACTAATAGGAATATGGCAGTAATTCAAGCAACTCAACACATTACAACAGTGGTGTGAAGAAGAGCATCTTGTCAAACGTGTTGATCCTTGATAGAGCAGCAGAAGACTATACCAGGCTACACTCTGGTATCTAATAAAGTGGCCAATCATACTTGCTTGAAGTTAGAACCAATATTTAATATTTCAGAATGACTTAAATATGATTTTTTTCTCCTAATGATACAGCAATATTTTTTTAAAATCAGCATTCTTTGTAATATAGAGTGAGCATTTGTGTAATTTGATGTAATGTTTGTTATAGAAAAGCATAAGGAAGTAATCAATCCTACATTTCATCTCAAAGTCAAATGCAATTGATATACAGTACTAATCATTTGGGAAGGATTTGGTTACATGCAATGCTTCATGAGGGAAGTAGGAACAACATATTTGATAATCAGGTATGTAAAGTCCACAGCTGGATGACAAAGGACTCTTATAAAGTGCTCCAACTAACTGAAACAAAACAAAGACCCAAACTCGAGTCGAGTGTGGGAGTTCAGCCTCCCGCACCACCTCCCAGAATCAGCAGAGCTGCGGCAAGTGAAGAAGCGAGTGTGGGGATTGGCTGAGAAGATAAGATCTTGGGAGTCTTTTTTCTGTTGTTTTCAGGAGCAGTTGATTTAAAAACCGGTCGGGACCAGCCTGCAACACATACCTTCAAGGTCGGCAGAGGTGCGGCAAGTGAAACGAATTAGTCAATTTATCAACCAATATAAGCAAGGTTTGCTCTAGGGCAGCAGCCTGTCAGGGAGTGGCCTTGTCGAGGGAAGAGCCTTGTGAGCGAAGTGTGAGTCTTTGGCTTGAGAGACTTCAGCGAAAAGGGTGAGGAAACTACGCCACAATTGGAGTGGGTGAGAAGTGGTGAAGAAATGACAGGTAAACTGATTCAGTGTGATGCTTGCCTGATGTGGGAGGTTAGGGACACTGATGGTGCCTCTGACTGCTACAACTGTGGAAAGTGTGTCCGGGTTCAGCTCCTGAAGGACCGTGTTGGGGCACTGGAGAAGCAACTGGATGACCTCAGGTTCATACAGAAACAACGAGTTTTCTGGACAGGACCAAAGATCGTTACACCGAAGATACTGGAAGAGAGAAGGGGGAACGATGAGGAAGGGATGGATGCTTGCAGTACAGGAGATCCCAGGGGATGTACCTCTTGAAAGCAGGTTCACCCTCTTGGAAGCTGTCAGGACAGAAGACACTGCCAGTCTGAGAGGCGGACAGGACTGCGAGTCAAAAACTGGCGCTGAAGCAAAGTCAAGGAGACAGACATCAGGCAGAGTTGTGGTAGTAGGGGACTCCATAGTGAGAGGCACAGAAAGGGGTTTCTGCAGCAACAGGTGGGATTTAAGGATGGTGTGTTGCCTCCCTGGTGCCAGGATCCAGAATGTCATGGACCCTCAAGGGTGAAGGTGAACAGCTGGAAGTGGTAGAGCATGTCGGCACAAATGACGTCGGGAAGAAGAGGAAAGAAATTCTGCAGCGTGACTTCAGAGAACTCGGAAGAAGGCTGAAAAGCAGGACCTCCAGGGTGGTTAACTCCGGTTTGCTTCCAGGTCCTCGTGCCGGTGAGGGCAGGAACAGGGAGATAGAGGATCTGAATATGTAGCTGAGGAGCTGGTGAGGGAAGAGAGATTTAGATTCTTAGACCACTGGGATCTGTTTTGGGGTAAGGATGAATTGTACAAAAGGCACAGGTTGCACCTTAACAGGCGGGGGACCAGCATTCTGGCAGGCAGGTTTGCCACTGCTACACGGGTGTGTTTAAACTAAGTAGTGGGGGGGGGGAGGAGACAAACTGGAAATATAAGGATGGAGTTAAAGGGAAAGAGAGAATAAGAAAAGTTAAGAAAGACAACAGAATTAACAGGGCAGAAAGCTGAGGAAGGAATCAGAGAGTATGGCCAAGTGCAATAGGAATCAATGTAAAAGGTGAGGGGAGTAATGGATTAAAAGTATTATATAAGAATGCACAAAGTATAAGAAATAAAGTGGATAAGCTTAAGGCTGAGTTGGAAATTGGTAAGTATGATGTTGTAGGAATAACAGAGACATGGCTGGCAAGAGGACCAGGAATGTGAAATGAATATTCAAGAGTATACGTCCTATTGAAACAACAGACAGGTGGGTAGAGGGGGAGGGGTGGCTCTGTTGATGAGGAATTGAATTCAGATCCTTGCAAGGGGTGACACAGAATCAGGAGATGTAGAGTCAGTATGGATAGAACTGATAAATTGTAAGGGCAAAAAGACCCTAATGGGAGGTTATCTACAGGTCCCCAAATAGTAGCCTGGATATAGTGTGCAAATTGAATCAAGAGTTAAAATTGGCTTGTCGCAAAGGTAATGCTACGATTGTTATGGGGGATTTCAACATGCAGGTAGACTGGGAAAATCAGGTTGGTACTGGACCCCAAGAAAGGGAGTTTGTGGAGTGCCTCCGAGATGGATTCTTAGAGCAGCTTGTACTGGAGCCTACCAGGGAGAAGGCAATTCTGGATTTAGTGTTGTGTAATGAACCGGATTTGATAAAGGAACTCGAGGTAAAGGAGCCATTAGGAGGTAGTAACCATAATATGATGAGTTTTAATCTACAATTTGAGAGGGAGAAGGGAAGATCAGAACTGTCAGTATTACAGTTGAACAAAAGGGACTATGGAGCCATGAGTGAGGAGCTGGCCAAAGTTGACTGGAAAGATACCCTAGCAGGGATGACAGTGGAACAACAATGACAGGTATTTCTGGGAATAATACAGAAGGTGCAGGATCAGTTCATTCCAAAGAGAAAGAAAGATTCTAGGGGGAGTAAGGGGCGACTGTGGCTGACAAGTGAAGTCAAGGACAGTATAAAGGAGAAGTAGTATAACATATTGGGAAGCCAGAGGATTGGAAACTTTTAAGAGCAACAGAAGATAACTAAAAAGGCAATATGGGGAGAAAAGATGAGGTACAAAGGTAAGCTAGCCAAGAACATAAAGGAGGATAGTACAAATTTCATTAGGTATGTGAAGAGGAAAAAATTAGTTAAGACCAAAGTTGGACCCTTAAAGACAGAAACAAGTGAATTTATTATGGGAAACAAGGAAATGGCAGACGAGTTGAACAGGTACTTTGGATTTGTCTTCACTAGGGAAGGCACAAACAATCTCCCAGATGTAATAGTGGCCAGAGGACCTAGGGTAACGGAAGAACCAAAGGAAATTCACATTAGGCAGAAAATGGTGTTGAGTAGACTGATGGGACTGAAGGCTGATAAATCTCCAGGGCCTGATGGTCTGCATCCCAGGGTACTTAAGGAGGTGGTTCTGGAAATAGTGGACACATTGGTAATCATTTTCCAAAGTTCTATAGTTTCAGGATCAGTTCCTGTGGATTGGAGGGTAGCTAATGTTATCCCACTTTTTAAGAAAGGAGGGAGAGAGAAAACAGGGAATTGTAGACCAGTTAGCCTGACATCAGTGGTGGGGAAGATGCTGGAGTCAATTATAAAAGATGACATAGCGGCACATTTGGATAGCAGTAACAGGATCGATCCAAGTCAGCATGGATCGACGAAGGGAAAATCATGCTTGACTAATCTTCTGGAATTTTTTGAGGATGTAATTAGGAAAACAGACAAGGGAGAGCCAGTGGGTGTAGTGTACCTGGACTTTCAGAAAGCTTTTAATAAGGTCCCACATAGGAGATTAATAGGCAAAATTAGAGCATATAGTATTGGGGGTAGGGTACTGACATGGACAGAAAATTGGTTGGCAGACAAGAAACAAAGAGTAGGGATTTCAGAATGGCAGGCAGTGACTAGTGGGGTGCTGCAAGGCTCAGCGCTGGGACCGCAGCTATTTACAATATACATTAATGATTTAGATGAAGGGATTAAAAGTAACATTAGCAAATTTGCAGATGACACAAAGCTGGATGGCAATGTGAAATATGAGGAGGATGTTAGGAGAATGCAGGGTGATTTGGAGAGTTTGGGAGAGTGGGCAGATTCATGGCAGATGCAGTTTAATGTGGATAAATGTGAGGTTATCCAATTTGGTGGCAAGAACAGGAAGGCAGATTACTATCTAAATGGTGTCAAGTTAGGAAAAGGGGAAGTACAATGAGATCTAGATGTCCTTGTTCATTAGTCATCATAAGTAATCATGCAGGTACAGCAGGCAGTGAAGAAAGCCTTCATAACAAGGGAAGTTGAGTATAGGAGCAAAGAGGTCCTTCTGCAGTTGTACAGGGCCCTGGTGAGACCACACCTGGAGTATTGTGTGCAGTTTTCGTCTCCAAATTTGAGGAAGGACATTCTTGCTATTGAGGGAGTGCAGCATAGGTTCACAAGGTTAAAACCAGCAGGTTCGTAAATCAGTGAGTTGTTGTTATGTCTCCTGCCTGCTGTGAATACACTGGAATTTAGAAGGATGAGAGAGGATCTGATTGAAACATATAAGATTATTAAGGGATTGGACACGCTAGAGGCAGGAAACAATTTCCCGATGTTGGGGAAGTCCAGAACCAGAGCCCACAGTTTAAGAATAAGGCCATCTAAAACAGAGTTGAGGAAACACTTTTTCACCCAGAGAGTTGTGGATCTGCAGAATGCTCTGCCTCAGAAGGCAGTGGAGGCCAAGTCCCTGGATGCTTTCAAGAAAGAGTTAGATAGAGCTCTTAAAGATAGTGGAGACAAGGGGTATGGGGAGAAGGCAGGAACGGGGTACTGATTGTGGATGATCAGCCATGATCACTGTGAATGGCGGTGCTAGCTCAAAGGGCCAAATGGCCTACTCCTGCACCTATTGTCTACTGTCTATAAAAGCATAGTTGGATGTGTGCTGAAAATCTGAAATGAAAATAAGAAATCTGGAAATATTCACAATGTCCCTGGACAAAGAAATAGCATTAACATTTTTCAGGCTGCTGACCATGAACCATACTGTTATCCTTCATTAGCTTCTTCCCAGCTACAGACATGAAAATTATTTCCAAAGCCAGATCCCCAATAACACACTCTCTGTAAACCACAATCAAAACTGAACAAAAGATACTCTGCCACATTCTTTCTGTGTAAATGGGTGGATTCAGTGATGGCAGTTTTTCTGTTGGTCCTTAAAATTTTCTTGAAAAAATCAGTCAGGTATTCCACTTTTCAATGCAATGGTTCAGAAATGGAGCAATTCCCAATTTTGTTTTTGATTATGAGCAAAATTAGGCAGATTGGCTTATCGAATCTGCTCTGCTATTCCATTATGGCCAAGTTATCTATCTCTCTCAACTCCATTCTCCTGCCTTCTCCCCATAACCTCTGAAACCCTGACTAATCAACCCCCACTTTAAATATACCCAATCTCGACCTCCACAGCCGTCAGTGGCAATGCATTCTGCAGATTCACCATCCACAGGCTAAAGAAATGTCTCCTCACCTCTGTTTTGAAGGGACACTTTTCTTGTAATCTGAGGCTGTTTTTTTCTGGTCCTAGACTCACACACTACAGGAAACATCCTCTCCACATCCACTCTATCTAGGCCTTCCAATATTTGATAGGTTTCAATGACCTCCCTTCTCATTCTTTTAAACACAAACAAGTACACCAGAGTCATTAAATGCTCCTCACTGGTTAACTCATTCATTCCTGGGATCATTCTAGTGAACCCCCTCTGGAGCCTTTCTAACGCTGGCACATCCTTTCTTATATAAGAGGTGCCATGGTAACGCTATTATGTTCTCTATTTGTATGTTCCTTCGAGTGCATGGCTTTCCTCCAGGTGCTCTAGTTTCCTCTCACAAACCAAAGATGTAGCAGTTAACAGGTTAAAATGTTCCATGATTAAGCTAGGGATAATCTGGTGGTTTGCTGGGCAGTGCAGCTTCAATGGTGGAAGGACCTATTTTTAGACTGTATTTCTAAATCAATAAATAAGGTGCTGACACTGCTCACAATATTACAGCACAGTCTTACAAAGTATTACATAGTTGCTGTTTCATTCTAGTCCTCTTGAAATGTATGCTAAATTTTCCTGATAGAGATGGTAGGATAAGCGTTGTTGAAAGGAGCAAATAAAGGTTCTTTTTTATTGAACCATGGCACTGTATCTTGATTTTCTCTAAGTATCTTTTACTTGCTATTAGCTGGAAACACTCAGCAGGTCAGACAACTTCAACAGAAAATGAAAGGGAGTCAACACTTCATCCAGTCAATGACAATTAGGCCATTCAGCTCATCTTGTCCACCATTCCATCACAACTGACCTCAGATCCCAGTCAACCCCATATACCAGACTTCTTGCCATATCCTATGATGCTCTGACCAATCAGGAAATTATAACTTCTGCTTTAAATGGACTTGGCCGCCATCGCAGTCTGTGGCAGAGCAATCCACAGATTCACTACTTTCTGGCTAAAAAAATATTGCACCCTACCTCTGTTCTAAAAGTTTGCACCTCAATTTTGAGGCTGTGCCCTCTATTTCTGGATACCCCCACCGTAAGAAACATCCTCTCCACATCCACTCTGTCTAGTCCTTTCAACATTCAGCTCAATAAGATCCTTAATAAGCTCAATAAGAATAACATTCTTCTAAATTCCAGTGAGTACAGGCACAAAGCTGGAAACTCAGTTGTTAACTCCTTCATTGCTGGAATCATGAACCTCATCTGGACTCTCTCTAATGACAACACATCCTCTCTGAGATAGGGGACCCAAAACTGTTGACAATACTCTAAGTGTAGCCTGTCCAGTGTTTTATAAAGGCTCAGCATTATCTCCTTGCTTTTATATTCTATTCCCCGTGAAATGAAGGCCAACATTGCATTTGCCTTTTTTATCATGGACTCAACCTGTAAATTAACCTTCTGGGAGTCTTGCACGAGGACTCCCAAGTCCCTCTGCACCTCTGATTTTTGAATTTTCTCCCCATTTAGCTAATAGTCCATGCTATTGTTCCTTTTACCAAAATGCATTATCATCCATTTCCCAACACTGTATTCCATCTGCCACTGCTCATTCTTCCAATTTGTCTAAGTCCTGCTGCAATCACATTGCTTCCTCAGCACTACATATCCTCCACCTATCTTCGTATTACACTCAAACTCTGACACAAAACTATCAATTCCATTATCTAAATCACTGACAAACAATGTGAGAAGCAGGAGTCCCAATACAGACCCCTGAGGACCACCACTGGCAGCCAACCAGAAAAGGCCCATTTCATTCCCACTTGATGCCTCCTGGCTGTCCACCATTCCTCTGTCCATGCCAGTATCTTTCCTGTAATGCCATAGGATATTATCTTGTTAAGCAACCTCATGTGTGGCACCTTATCAAACATATTTTGAAAACCCAATATAATGACATGCTTAATTAATTAATTAAAAGTTAATACCTTTTGTTTGATTTTAAAAGCTTAAGAATCATCCAACTGGGGGACGTCACGTGATGACGTAGGATCAAGACGCTGGAACCCAGTTCTCCCGTAAAAAATCAATAAATTAATGTTTAAGTGAAGAAAAGTTAGTCAATACTTTCTAAAAGTTACTTATAAACTACTCCGGATTGTTTCAAGTTATGCCTCACAAACAGAAGATGAAGAAAACTACTACCGTGAAGACAACGCAAGTTGGAACAGAATCAAGGCCCACTTCTGCCAAAGAACCACGGGCTCAGGTACATTTCACCTCCGGTGATACAGAACAGGAAACTGCGGCAACATCGATCAATCCTAAAGAAAAAGACCAACGAGAACTGCGCAAACGTGAAGGAAGGAGCATGCGCAAACGAGAGCAACCAGAACTACAAATCCCAGTTACGACTGAAACCAAAAGTGAAAGTGAATCTGAGGGAGAGTCAGATTCTCTGGAAAAATCAGACGAAGATGGTAAAAGTTTTTCTGGAAATATAGAAAAGACTTTGATGCAAATAATGCGTAAATTAGGGGCATTAAAAGTAATCAAAAGAAAAATGACAAATATGGAGATTATGTTTGATAAAATGACAAAAAGACAGGAAAAAATGGAAAAGAGAATTATAGATTTGGAAACTACAATGGAAGACATGGTTGAAAGAATGAATAAAATGAAGATGATATTATTGCCTGGACATCAGAAAGAAAACAATTTATGGAAAAAATTGATAAGCTTGAAAATTTTAGTAGGCGAAACAATATTAAAATTGTTGGACTTAAAGAAGATATAGAAGGAGAGGATCCAATAATTTTTTTTCAAAAATGGATCCCTGAAAAATTGTAAATGGAAGGAGAAACTCTAATTGAGATTGAAAGGGCTTATAGAGCCTTAAGGTCAAGACCTCAAGCTGATCAAAATCCACGATCAATTTTGATAAAATGCTTAAGATACCAAGATAAAGAAAAGATCCTGAAGGCGGCAGCCCAATGTGCCAAAAAGAGAAACGGGCCATTGATGATAGCAGGGAAGGCAGTTCTTTTTATCCTGATATAAGTTATAACCTTTTGAAGAGAAAGAAGGAATTTAACCCAGCGAAAAAAGTCTTATGGGAAAAGGGTTATAAATTTATAATGCATCATCCAGCAACACTGATTATTTTTTTTGGAGGAGGGAAAAAGAAGATTTTTTACCGATTATCGAGAAGCAGAGGAGTTCGCACAAAAACTTCCATTTATTCACTAATTACACATAGAGACTTCCAAGCATAATGGATTAAAGATGAAGATAGAGACAGTGAACTGAAGTGATGGACATTTAAGGATGATACAGGGGAGAAAACCAAAATTTCAGAAATACTAATTGAGAATAGTATTTTCTTTTCATCTTATATATATACTTTTTTATGTTGCGGGGGGGGGGGGCTGGGGAGCTTTGGATCGGTTACTGCGGGATTCACGTGTGTAATCATGGCGATTGCCATGACCCATACAACGGAGGAGGGTAATGTTGTGTTCTTTTTTTTCACAACATTAGTAGGGGGGTATTTTGTTTTTTTCTCTATACTCTATTTTTCTTCTATCTTTCTGCCTGGATGATCGGTGGGGACACACATAGCAACGTGGAGAATTTTAAAAAGATTTCCCAAGATACCATGAAAGTTGAAAGATTAGGTATTATTATAGATTGGAGTAACATAATTAAAAATAATGACTAATTTACTGAATGTTTTAAGTTTTTTAATGTTAATGGGCTTAATGGACCGGTAAAAAGAAAAATAATTTTAACATACATTAAAAAAATGAAAACAGATATAGCTTTTTTTACAAGAAACACATTTAACAGACATAGAACATCAGAAATTAAAAAGAGACTGGGTTGGAACTGTTATTGCAGCTTCATTTAATTCAAAGGCGAGAGGAGTTGCAATTTTAGTTAATAAAAATTTACCAATTAAAATACAAAACATATTAATTGATTCAGCGGGGAGATATGTAATTATACATTGTCAATTTTTTTTCAGAACTATGGACTCTTACGAATATTTATGCACCAAATGAAAATAATGTAAAATTTATACAAGAGGTCTTTTTGAATTTGGCTAAAACACATGACAAAATATTAATAGGTGGTGATTTTAACTTTCGTCTAAATCCAGTTTTAGATAGATCAACAAAGTTTGTCACAAAATCAAAAGTAGTAAAATTAACTCTATCATTGATGGAAGACTTAAATTTGACTGATATATGGAGAAGAATTAATCCAAAAGAAAGAGATTATTCATTTTATTCAAATAGACATAAAACATATTCAAGGATAGATTTTTTCCTATTATCAACAAATATTCAAGATAGGGTGAAAAATGTGGAATATAAAGCGAGAATATTGTCAGATCATTCTCCTTTGATAATGACAATGATAATGACAGATAAAGAGGATGGAGATTTAATTCAATATTACTAAAACATCAAGATTTTTGTGATTTTATGAAAAAGCAGATTCAGTTCTTTTTAGATACAAATTCACATTCAGTTGATGATAAATTTATATTGTGGGAAGCAATGAAGGCATATTTGAGAGGTCAGATAATAAATTATACTTCTAAAATTAAGAAGGAATATATGATAGAAATAGATCAATTGGAAAAAGAGATTACAAAACTAGAAAAAGAATCTCAAAGAAATATGACAGAAGAAAAACGAAGACAACTTATTAATAAGAAGTTACTATATAATACACTCCAGACATATTGAACAGAAAAAGCAATTATGAGAACTAAACAGAGATATTATGAACTAGGTGAAAGATCACATAAGGTCCTTGCATGGCAGTTAAAAACAGACCAGACTTCTAAAACAATAAATGTAATTCGAACAAGAGTAAATAAAATTACTTATAAACCTTTAGAAATTAATGAAACTTTTAAGAATTTTTATTCTGAGTTGTATAAATCAGAATCACAAAATGATAATGTCAAGATAGAAAGGTTTTTATCACAAATAACTCTTCCAAAATTAAATACGGAAGAACAGAAGGGATTAGATATGCCTTTTACATTGAAAGAGGTCGAAGAAGCTCTAGGATCACTTCAAAGTAATAAATCTCCAGGAGAAGATGGTTTTCCACCTGAATTTTACAAAAAGTTTAAAGATTTATTAATTCCTCCTTTTATGGAGTTATTACATCAAGCGGAAAGAACGCATAAACTTCCAGAATCTTTTTCGAAAGCTGTTTTAATAGTATTGCCAAAAAAAGATAGAGATCTTTTAAAGCCAGCATCATATAGACCTATTTCTTTATTAAGCACTGATTATAAAATAATAGCAAAAATCTTATCTAACAGATTATCTAAATACTTACCAAAATTAGTACATATGGATCAAACAGGATTTATTAAAAATAGACAATCGGCAGATAATGTAACTCGGTTATTTAGTATAATTCATTTGGCACAAAAGAGGGAGGAAATGAGTGTGGCAGTTGCTTTAGATGCAGAAAAAGCATTTGATAGATTAGAATGGGATTTTTTATTTAAAGTATTGGAAAAATATGGATTAGAAGTATCTTTTATAAAATGGATTAAAACCTTAAATACTAATCACAAAACTAAAGTAGGGACAAATGGTCAAATTTCAACACCATTTCAGTTAACAAGGTCAACGAGGCAAGGTTGTCCATTATCATCTGCTTTATTCGTGTTGGTGATAGAACCATTAGCTGAATTAATTAGAATGGACCCAGTTATTAAGGGTTTTAGAGTTAATCAGGAAGAATACAAGATTAACTTATTTGCTGATGATGTTCTGCTTTATTTAACAAACCCATTGCACTCGTTGTGTAAATTATCCTATAGATTAGAAGAATATGGGAAAATATCAGGTTATAAAATAAAGTGAAATAATTATATCAGGTTATAAAGTGAAAATTTACCTCTTACTAAAGGAGATTATAGTCAATGTCGATTAATAACTCAATTTAGATGGCCGGCAAATGGTATAAAATATTTAGGTATAAGAGTTGATAATGATATAAAGAACTTATATAAATTAAATTACTTACCATTACTGAAAAAAATTCAAGAAGATCTTGATAAATGGATGGTATTACCAATAACATTAGTAGGTAGAGTAAATACCATAAAAATTAATATATTCCTTAGACTACAATACTTATTTCAATCACTACCAATACAACTACCCCAGAAGTTTTTTCAAGAGTTAAACAAATATGTGAGGAAGTTTCTTTGTAAGGTAAGATGTCAAGAATATCATTGGAAAAATTGACATGGAAATTCATTCATGGAGGGTTACAACTTCCAAATTTTAAGAATTATTATAAAGCAAATCAACTTAGATTTATTGCATCTTTTTTTCAGAAAGATAGACCGGCATGGATTAGAATAGAACTAGATAAAATAGGAGAAAATACCCCAGAAGATTTTATATATAAATGGGAATCTAAATGGATACGGGAAAAGAAAGAATCTCCTATATTAAAACATTTGATTGACTTATGGAATAAGATAAATGTTGATGATGAGACAAAGAAATCTTTATTAGCAAAGAGATCTTTAATTCAAAATAGACTTATTCCTTTTACAATGGATAATCAACTTTTATATAATTGGTTTCAAAAAGGGATTAGATATATAGGAGATTGTTTTGAAGGAGGTATATTAATGTCATTTGATCAATTAAAGAATAAATATAAAGTATCAAACAAAAATTTTTTTTGTTACTTCCAACTAAGAGCTTATCTAAGAGAAAAATTAGGTCAAACAATGTTATTGCCGAAATCTAATGAAATAGAAACTTTAATTCAAAAAGGAAAGATTTAAAAAAGTATCTCTTGTATGTATAACTTGATTCAAAAACAGGCAATTAAACAAGGAGTCCATAAGTCAAGATAAAAATGGGAAAGTGACTTGAATATTAAAATTGAAGAAACAAATTGGTCAAGACTATGTCTTGATAGTATGACAAATACAATAAATGTCCGGTTAAGATTAAGATTAAGTGCAATATAATTTTTTACATCAATTATATATTACACCACAAAAAATAAATAAATTAAACCCAAATTTATCCGATCAGTGTTACCAAGAAATCAGTACTTTTTTAGATTCTACTTGGTCTCGTTCTAAAATTCAACCTTTTTGGACAAATTTAAGAGTTTTATTGGAACAACTTATTGGAACACAACTTCCACATAATCCAATATTATTTTTACTAGGCGATATTGAAGGGATAAAACCAAAACCCAAATTGAATAAATATCAGAAAGGATTAATAAAAATTGCACTGGCAGTAGCCCAAAAGGCTATTGCAGTTACTTGGAAATCGGATACATACTTAAGTATAGATGTTGGAAGAAGGAAATTTATGGCTGTATTCCACTTGAAAAAATTACTTATAATTTAAGAGATAAATATGAAACATTTTTGAAAATTTGGCACCCTTATTTACAAAAGACAGGATTAAATATATAGGTGCTCTGAAGATGAAATAATTGGTTATTTGGGGAAAGAAATAAATATATATACTAAAGTTATTACGAACTCCGTGGAGCATGTGGGGATCTTCCGATATCCAGGCACTCTCTTTTTTTTTCTTTTTTTTTCTTTCTTTTTTGTTTCTATAGGTATATTAGGAGGGAGGGGTTAAGGGGAGGGGGAAGGGTATATATATTTTACATATATTTTCTTTTATTTCTGTAATTATTTGAAAACTCAATAAAAAAAGTTAAAAAAAAAAACATCCAACTTTTCCACTTTATATGGGCTCTTCTTGGTTTTTAATGCAGGCCTTAGCTTCTCTTGTCAACCATAGTTGCCTACCCCTGCCATTTGAGAACTACTTCTTCTGTGGGACGTATTTATCATATGCCTTGTGAACTATTTCCAGAAACTTCAGCCACGTCTGCTCTGCCATCATCCCTGTCAGTATCCTCCTCCAATCCACCTGGGCAAGCTCCTTTCTCATGCCCCTGGAAGTCCCTTTATTACACTGCGATACTGATACATCTGACTCATGATTCTCCCTCTCAAATTGCAGTATGACTTCAATCATATAATGATCACTGCCTCCTCGGGGTTCCTTTACATTAAGCCCCTAATAAAATCTCATTTATTACACACTTCTAATCTAAGATATCTTTTCCCTAAGTAGGTTCAAGTACAAGCTGCTCTAAAAAGCTATCTCCTAGGCACTCGACAAATTCCTTCTCTTGTGATCAGACAGCAGTCTGATTTTCCCAATCCCCTTGCATATTGAAGTCCCCCATAACAATTGTGACATTATGCTGATTACATGCCGTTCCCAGCTCCCTTGGCAATCTCAACCCCACGCCTTGGCTACTACATGACTGGTTGAGTGAATTTGGCCTTTTCTCCTTGGAGCGACAGAGGATGAAAGGTGAATCGATAGAGGTGTATAGTATAAAGAGAGGCACTGATCATGTGGATAGTCGGAGGCTTTTTCCCAAGGATGAAATGACTAGCATGAGAGGCACAGTTTTAAGGTGCTTGGAGGCACATACAGAGGAGATGTCAGGGGTAAGTTTTTTTACGCAGAGAGTGGTGAGTGCACGGAATGGGCTGGTGGTGGTGGTGGATACAGATACAATAGGGTCTTTTAAGACACTCCTGGACAGGTACATGCAGCCCAGCAAAACAGAGGACTATGGGTAACCTTAGGCAATTTCTAAGGTAAGTACATGGGGTCAGCTTAGCTTTGTGGGTGTATTGTGCTGTAGGTTTTCTATGTTTCTACATAATGATTCCCATTATGGCTTTTTTATTCTTGCAGGTTCTTAACTCCACCCACAAAGATTCAACATTCTCTGACCATGTGATCCTATGACAATGTGCAATATTGTTATAAGTGTTCTTCATTAATGAAAACTGTAAGACCATGGGACATAGGGGCAGGATTTGGCCCATCAAATCTGCTCCATCATTCCTGATGTATTATTCCTTCCATCCCATTCTCCTGCCATCTCCCAGTATCCTTTGACAACCTTAATAATCAAGAACTTATCAAACTCCAATTTAAATATACCCAATGAAGTCCTCCACAACCATCTGTGGCAATGAATTACACAGATTCTGCACTGTCTGACTAAAGAAATTCCTCCTCATCTCTGTTGTAAAGGGTCATCCTTCTTTTCTGAGGCTGTACCCTCTAGTCTGTGACTGTAGAAGTACTTTTACTAATGAGATGCCTATAAACCTCCAGTTTAAATAGGTTTAAAATGATGGATAGGGCAATCCTAAAAGGTAAAGGTGTGTGTCAATCAATGGATTGTAAGGGAACTAATATGGGTGTGTTATCTTTCTTGTATGGTTAGATCATAGGGACGCACTTAAAGATTAATGGGGCATTAGTATAGAGGTCCATATATTCCTGATCAAGGCAGGATAGATAGAGAGAAAACATTTTAAAGGATTATTTATTTTGAAATACAACATGGAATACTGTGTGGAGAGCATTCTGACAGGTTGTATCACTGTCTGGTATGGGGGGCGATGAGTGGGGCTACTGCACAGGACCAAAAGAAGCTGCAGAGGGTTGTAAATTTAGTCAGCTCCATCTTGGGTACTAGCATACAAAGTACTCAGGATTTGGCATGTCAACAAATACACTCAAAAACTTCTATAGTTATACCATGGAGAGCATTCTGACAGGCTGCATCACTGTCTGGTATGGGGTGGGGGGGAGGGTCGTTACTGCACAGGACTGAAAGAAGCAGAAAGAGGGTTGTAAATTTAGCCATCTCCATCTTTGGTACTAGTCTACAAAGTACCCAGGACATCTTCAAGGAGCGGTGTCTCAGAAAGGCAGCCAGGTCATGCCTTTTTCTCACTGTTACCATCAGGTAGGAAGTACAGAAGCCTGAAGGCACACACTCAGTGATTCAGGAACAGCTTCTTCCTCTCTGCCACTTGATTCCTAAATGGACATTGAACTCATGAACAGTACTTCACTTTTTAAATATATGTTATTTCTGTACTTGCATGATTTTTAATCTATTCAATAATGTATACTATAATTGATGTATTTTTTTCTTCTATATTATGCACTGTATTGAACTGCTGCTAAGATAACAAATTTCACATAGATGCCGGTGATAATAAACCTGATTCTGATTCTGAATAGCCCTTTGAGCCACACCACCCAGCAACTACCAACAGCCCCAATTTAACCTTAACACCAACACAAGTCAACTTCCCATGACCAATTAACTTACGCAGTATATTTCCAGACTGTGGCAGGTAACAGGAGCAGCAAGGGAGAGCCATGCGTTCCACTGGTAGGATATACAACTCCTTACAGAGGATGCTGGGATTGAACTCTGACCCCGCCTGGTGCTATAATAGCATATGTTTTCTTCACCACCCTAAGCTTTGGCTTACTCTGATTAGCCAGGACATAAATTATAAAAGCAGAGTGCCATTGAAAAAATATTTACAATAAATCTGGGATATTATGTGCACCTCTGGTCCCTAAACTACATTAAGGAGACTATTGTATTGAAAAGGCTGTAGAAGAGGTTTACCAATATGTTTCCAGGAAAGGAGTGTTTCACCATGAGTAGGGATGAGATAGAATGTGTTTCTTTCCCTTTCCAGCAACCTGAAGGGGAACCAGATAGAGGTACACAAAATTATGAAAGGAATAGATTGAGTGGACAGGAAGAAGTATTTTCCAATGGCATTGGTGTCCAGAGGGCATAGGTTGAAGGTCAAGAGATCTTTTGCTCATCAGACCTGGAATATCTCACAATTAATTGCTGTCCTTTTGATTTCAGGAATCATTTTGGTAACGGTATATATTCCACCCCAGCCAATGTAAAACAGGCTCTAGTTGATCAGAGCAATGGGATCAACATGCACAAAACAGCACCTGATGCTTTAACCATCATTTTAGGGAATCTTAACCAGGCCAGCTTGAAAAAAATCACTAAATAATTACCATCATCTTGTAGTATCAGAGGAGACAACACACTGACCCACTGCTACACCACCATCAAGAATGCCTACCATGCTATTCCACACCCTCACTTCAGGTTGTTTGATAACTTGGCTATACTGCTACTCCCCAGGTATAAGCAGAGATTGAAGACTGCAGCACCAGTAGTGAGGACCAAGAAGGTATGGACAAAGGAAGCACAGGAGCGCTCACAGGACTGCTTTGAGTTGGTGGACTGGACTGTATTCAGGGATTCATCTTCGAACCTGGATATGCTGCAGTTGTTACCAACTTCATTAAAACCTGTGGGATGAGTTTGTGCTTGTGGAGTGCTATATTAAGAGTGAAGAAACAATTCTGAGTGAGGTTGGAGGTGACATTGAACGTATGTCAACTCTGGCAGGGTTTGCAGGGCATTACTTCCTACAGAGCAAAACCCAATAGCATGAGTAGTAGTGATGCTTCACTACCAGATGAACTCAACGCCTTCTCTGCACGCTTTGGAAGGGAGAACACAACTATAGGTGTGAAGATCCCTGCTACACCTGATAACCCTGTGATCTCTGTCTCAGAGGCCAATGTTAGGCTGTTTTTAAAGAGAGTGAACCTTCACAAGGCAGAAGGTCCATATGGAGTAATCTGGTAAGGCTCTGAAAATCTGTGCTAACCAACTGGCAAGAGTATTCAAGGACATTTTCAACCTCTCCCTGTTATGGTCAGTAGTTCCCACCTGCTCCAAAAAGGCAACAATTATACCAGTGCCTAAGAAGAATAGTGTGAGCTGCCTTAATGACTATTGCCCGGTAACACTCACATCTACAGTGTTGAAATGCTTTGAGAGGTTGGTCATGGCAAAAATCAACTCCTGCTTCAGCAAGGACCTAGACCCACTGCAATTTGCCCATTACCACAATGACAAACTCAATGGCTCTTCTCATGGCCTTAAATCAGCTCAACAATATGAACACCTATGTCAGGATGCTGTTCATTGACTGTAGCTCTGCATTTAACATCATCATTCCCGCAGTCCTGATCAATAAGCTACAGAACCTGCACCAATGTACCTCCCTCTTGGATCTTCCAACTTCTCAACCAGAAGACCACAATCTGTGGGGATTGGAGATAATATCTCCTCCTCGCTGATGATCAACACTGCCGCACCTCAGGTGTATGTGCTTAGCCCACTGCTCTACTCCCTTTATACCCTTTATACTGTGTGGCTACATATTGCTTAAATGCCATCTATAAGTTTTCTGAAGATACAATTGTTGGTAGAATCTCAGATGGATTAAGACATAACAGGGGAAGAAGCAGTTCTTAAAATGTTGAGAAGAGCACATAACCCAGATGGTGGGTGTCCTTAATGATGGATGACACTTCCTTGAGGCATGACCTCTTGAAGATATGGTGGGGAGAGTTATGCTCATGATGCAGCTGGCCAAGTCTACAACCTTATGTAGCATCCTTCTTTCGATTATATTGGAGAGTCCATACCAGACACTGATACAGTCTGTCAGAACAGTCCAGCTACAAGTTATCCATCTGTAATATGACATAATATTTGCTTCTCTTCACTGAAGCTTGGTCTGCAGGGCTTTTCTCCAAGTTCTGCGTTTCACTGAGTTTCACTGAGTTTCACAGCTTTAATGTTTTTTTAAAGTTTTTTTATGGATTAATTCTGCTCCAGTGTCTTATGATCTTATGGCCTTGTCTTCCTCGTTATGGGCTGAATGGATTAATTCTGCTCCTTGTCTTCCTCATTAACCCATCTACTAGATAATTTATTCACCAGCTTCCCCCTGTGTCGACCCTGACCTCTCTCTGCCTGAGATATTCTCTTTGTCAGGCTCATTCTTCCCTCAGCAGTTCTGTAACTTGGATCCTTTCTATTCCAATTCAGATGAAAGGCCTTTAGCCAAAATATTAACTGTGTTTTTCTCTCTTCATAGACTCTGCCTGACCTGTTGAGTATTTTCAGCATTCTCTATGTTATTTCACCACCATCTTGACCTCTTTGTCTTTACCCCCATACCATGGAAGCCCAATTAGCCTATGGTCTAGCATTTAGTCCTTCAGCTCAGCAAGTTAGAATACTCAAAGTCTCAGCAGCGTGTTCAATGATTTCACAGATTCACTTTTTCTGTTTGAATCTAAGCTAGCCGGCTCTGAAGAAAGGTGATCAATCTGTAGCATTAACTTGTTTTTTGAAGACAGCGCCAATAAGTTCGTATGCAGCTCTGTTGGGAATCTTCAAATATTCCTGTTTAGGACTATGACAGCTAAAATCCATAATCACAGTCATGGGTACTTCAGTAAGCAGCATTATTTTAAGTTATTTAAAAAACTACTGATACTCAAAATTGATGGATCCCAGATGGCAGACTCAGGTTGAGGGTGCAGTTTCCTTTTTAAGCAAACAGCTACAATTGAAACATCAGGGACAGCATGAACAAAGACAGACACTGAAGTGTTTCTGAAACCGCTTCTTCCTCTCCACCATCAGATTTCTGAATAAACAATGGATCCATGAACACTACCTGACTGTTTTCTCTCTTTTTGCACTACTTATTTTTTTTAAATACATAAATGTATTGTAATGTATAGTATTTATTATTAAGCATTGCAATGTAACGCTGCACAGAACAGATTTCACAACATAAGCCAGTGATCCTAAACCTGATTCTGATTTTTCATTCTTTAAACATGCCCCATTGACATGTCGTTTCTGCTTTTAGTTTAGATTTCCAGTGTCTACAATGTATTTTATATCTCACAGCTTTAACATTGCTTCCTTGTTCCTCTCTTCTGTTGTCTCCTTCTACCTACATGTGAATGCAGACTTTCATTGGCATTTCTCCGCTGACAGTGTCACCACTTGTGTTATTCAATCTCTTGTGGTCTTGCTTATTTTTGTCCTTTTTTTCTTGCTCCCTCTTCTTGTGTTTTCTTTCACCTCCACCCACTCAGACCCCACCCCTCTCAACCAGCAACAATACCATTTAAGTCATCCAGTTTCTCCTTTCTCTGCCCTATCACATTTCCTTTTTTTCTCCTCTCTCTGCCTCTGTAATTTCAGAAAAGAACACGATTTCTAGCTTTCCCTAGATCTGTTTAATGTTTATCAAACTGAAACATTAACTCAGTTTTTCTCTTTCCACAGCTACTGCTTGACTCGCTAAATTTCCTACTTCTAATGTCAGAATTCCAGAGTCTGCAGAATTTTATTCTGTCAGTTCCTGAGCTGTGTTTAGTACTTAATGTGAAGTGTTATACATGAAGGATTGCAGAACACATAAAATAGATTTACATGTTCCCTGCCAGGCATAGGGGATTACCATTGTATGGATGTGCTAGATAAGGCTGAGCTTGTTTTCCTTGCAGTGGAGGTGAATGGAATATTGATAAGTATTTAAAAACATGAATAGTTGGTGTAGTTCAGGAGTAAGTTTTCTGTGATTGAAGAGCTGATAACATAAAAGCTTAGATTTAATTTGATTGGAAAAAGTACTAATGGAGACATGGAAAATAAACTTAAAGTGAGGTTCAGATTTGTAATGCACTTCCTGACAAAATGGTAAAAATATACTTAACTGTAGTTTGCAAGATAAAATTGAATCAATGCTGGAAGGAGAATTAACGCTTAGCTATGGGGAAAGAACCATGAAAAGAGAATGAAAGGGGGTGGTGTGGGCTAGAGGGGTTGAGTTTTCTCTTACCTTGCTGTACCTCACTGGAATTTTATCCTGTAAACCTATGAGAAATATCAAGTTAGGCTACGTCCATACTAGACCGGATAAATCTGTAACCAAAGCTTTTTCTCTTGGTTTCAATTTCGTAAGTTTTTTATTCTGAAAAATTTTGTTCTTGATAGCCCTATTTTACTTATTTTTTTTTCCAAACCTTCCTTGACAGATCAAGCTTTTAGCATATGGAAAAGGAAAGGTATAAAATGTTTTCGTGACCTTTTTTTTGAAGGTACTTTGATGTCTTTCGACCAATTTTCCAACAAATTTAAATTACCTAAATCTAATTTTTTCAGATATCTACAAATCAGAAATTTTTTACATAAAGTTCTACCATCTTTTCCCAATTCAACTTCAATGGATTTCTCAGATTTGATTTTTACCTTAAATCCTTGTCAGAAGGGATTAGTAGCTTTTATTTATAATATGATTATGAAGCTACAACCAGAAATATCAGATAGAATTAAACAAGAATGGGAAAAAGAACTTCGATATAATATATCAACAGATAAATGGGAAAAAAATTTACAAATGGTTAATTCCTCTTCTATATGTGCTAAACATGCTTTAATACAATTTAAAATTGTACAAAGAGCTCATATGTCTAAAGATAAGCTTGCTCGATTCTATTCTCATATTAACCCTCAATGTGACAGATGTCATTCAGAAGTGTCTTCATTGACCCATATGTTTTGGTCATGTCCCACTTTACATAACTATTGGAAGGACATATTTGCTACCATTTCCTCAATTTGGAATATCGATTTACAACCTCATTTTATTACTGCAATTTTTGGTATACCAAATGAGGATGGTAATCAGTTTTCCCCTTCAATCAGATGAATGATTGCTTTTGTAACATTAATGGCCAGAAGGTCTATATTACAAAACTGGAAAGAAGTAAATCCTCCTACCACGTTACAGTGGCTTTCTCAAACTATTTCTTATCTGAGCTTGGAAAAAATTAGAAGCACTATTTTTGACTCATCAATTAAATTTGAAGAAACTTGGGGACCATTCATTCGACATTTCCATATGAATTAATTTGGCCTTTTCCATACCTTCTCTCTACTTATTCTTGTTCAGGCATGGAGTTCCGGAGTTTTTTGACACTATCATATACTTATAAACTGTTATTATTGCCCATGTTAGTTTAGTTTAGTGTTTTTTTTCTCAATATATTTTTTTTATACATTTTCAAATTTTTTTTTCTTTTGATGATTATTTTTGTTTTTTTTTTCATATATAATTATATAGACTTGATTGATTAATGTACTTTTTTTGTCGATGTTTAATAGGATATTGTTATCTTATTACTAATGCAATTTCAAGTCTATTGTATTCATAGCCTATTCATTATTATGTTATGTTTTTTTATATATATATGAAACTCAATAAAAAGATTGAAAAAGAAAAAGAAAGCTTTTTCTCTTCATTTTGACCCTCCATCCACACTGAAACGGTGTTTTCCTCCCCCGAAAACAAAGCTTTTCTAAAACGCTCTCCAGAGTGTGTAAATCTGAAAATGCCGATTGGGTGGTGTAGTGTGTACGGGGTAACCAAAGCTTTTTAAAAGTGCTGTCATGACATGCTGGAACAGAAGGTGGTGGCAGCACAGCATTTCATTGTTTTCTTGAATGCAACCTACAACACAACAACAATGGCAGACGGCTTCAGGAGACTGTCGCTGAGCAGAATGTTACTGCAGCTTTGCAGTATAACAGAGAATTTCAATCCCCACACAACCTAACAAGCTCAGAAGAGTTAGAAATGTACTCACCAAATATTTTGACCCATAACTTACTGAATAAATAAGTATACTCAATTTGCCCTGTTTTCTGTCCTTGCTTGTATGAAGGTGGTTTACCTATTTATGCAAGTACTTCTCTGACAATAGAAGTGTAACAGCCTGAAGTAACATTGTATGGAAAAGAAGATAACACTGATGCAGACATGTTTTATACATTTAACAAGGTGCTTTATTGATTTATTGCTTGTGAAAACATTCAATAGATGCAATTGTCACTACTTCCAAAATGTCATTTTTAAGTAGTAGCTTATGTCTTGCATAGACATGAAAATGTTAAGGCCAAAAAAGGAAAATTGTAAGTTTCACTTCGACTCAGGTAAAAATAAAATCACTTTACCCCAGTAACTTGTTTTATTGCACAAGTTAAATACAGCAAAATGATACAGAAAGACATGGCAAAAGTAAAGGCAAACAAATGAGGTAACAGCAAATTTCACTTTTGCCCAGTAATAAGCCTTATTGTAGTGGTCACCAACCTGTCAATCACGATCGACTGGTCGATCTTTGAACTTTCCCAGATCCCGAAAAAAAATGAAAAATAAATACATAAATACTGTTGAGAGATTGTTTCCAGGTTGCGGGGTTTTAGTTTTGTTCTTTCTGCCCACTGCACATGCCATATAACCATATAACAATCACAGCACGGAAACAGGCCATCTCGGCCCTCCTAGTCCATGCTGAACTCTTAATCTCACCTAGTCCCACCTACACGCACTCAGCCCATAACCCTCCACTCCTTTCCTGTTCATATACCTATCCAATTTTACCTTAAATGACACAACTGAACTGGCCTCTACTACTTCTACAGGAAGCTCATTCCACACAGCTATCACTCTCTGAGTAAAGAAATACCCCCTCGTGTTTCCCTTAAACTTCTGCCCCCTAACTCTCAAATCATGTCCTCTCGTTTCAATCTCCCCTACTCTCAATGGAAACAGCCTATTTACATCAACTCTATCTATCCCTCTCAAAATTTTAAACACCTCGATCAAATCCCCCCTCAACCTTCTACATTCCAATAAATAGAGACCTAACTTGCTCAACCTTTGTCTGTAACTTAAGTGCTGAAACCCAGGTAACATCCTAGTAAATCGTCTCTGCACTCTCTCTAATTTATTGATATCTTTCCTATATTTCGGTGACCAGAACTGTATACAATATTCCAAATTTCGCCTTACCAATGCCTTGTACAATTTTAACATTACATCCCAACTTCTGTACTCAATGTTCTGATTTATAAAGGCCAGCATTTCAAAAGCCTTCTTCACCACCCTATCTACATGAGACTCCACCTTCAGGGAACTATGCACTGTTATTCCTAGATCTCTCTGTTCCACTGCATTCCTCAATGCCCTACCACTTACCCTGTATGTTCTATTTGGATTATTCCTGCCAAAATGTAGAACCTCACACTTCTCAGCATTAAACTCCATCTGCCAACGTTCAGCCCATTCTTCTAACTGGCATAAATCTCCCTGCAAGCTTTGAAAACCCACCTCATTATCCACAACACCTCCTACCTTAGTATCATCGGCATACTTACTAATCCAATTTACCACCCCATCATCCAGATCATTTCTGTATATTACAAACAACAGTGGGCCCAAAACAGATCCCAAAGGCACCCCGCTAGTCACTGGCCTCCATCCCGATAAACAATTATCCACCACTACTCTCTGGCATCTGCCATCTAGCCACTGTTGAAACCATTCTATTACCCCAGCATTAATACCTAACGACTGAACCTTCTTAAACAAACCTTCCATGTGGAACTTTGTCAAAGGCCTTGCTGAAGTCCATATAGACTACATCCACTGCCTTACCCTCATCAACATTCCTCGTAACTTCTTCAAAAAATTCAATAAGGTTTGTCAAACATGACCTTCCACGCACAAATCCATGCTGGCTACTTCTAATCAGATCCTGTCTATCCAGATAATTATAAATACTATCTCTAATACTAGCTCCCCCGCACTACACAGTGTAATTCAGTGGTCCTCAACCACTGGGCCATGAGGAAATGATATGAGTCAGCTGCACCTTTCCTCATTCCGTCACGCCACTGTTGAACTTGAACACACACCAGGTCATCAGTCGCCTAAACGCAGTATTACCCTCGTGCCGGGGATCACTGGTTGGCCTCGCATGGCCGGCAGGAAGTGCCGTTGCTACTGGCCTGGAACACGGACAGATGGGCGCCGCCTCTAAACCTGTTTAGCACACCGAATGTTCGTGGGGAACCCAGGGCTAAAATATTCGTAGACGACCTAATTTGGGCTCAGGGTTTCATAAGTATCAGAGCAGCTACCACACTGCAATCTACTGAAACAAACTTTTGTTGGCCGATCGATCCTAAGGGGGGGGGGGGCAGGCGTGCGTCCTGTCACACTCCTTGCTTGGTTGGTCACTCTCTCCGGACTGCAACCGCTGCAGCCCTGTCATGGGGACCTCCAGCCCTCACCTTGTCCTCTCACCCCACCCACGACCAGCCCCACCTGCCCCAGGCATCTGACGGCGGGCAGGCAGGAGCCTGGAGTTTAGGCCCAGAGGCTGCCTAATGAGGCAATGAAGCCCTGAAAACTGCTTCGGTATCCTGAGTCCAAGTACCCTGCACTTAAAGACAAACCTGCTGAGTTTTTTTCCAGCGGAGAAAACATGAGCAAGCGGGACAGCAGGTAAGTGCTGAGAGCCACGAAAACTAAATTGTGCAATAGACTGGACATAAGGAAGCTGCTTCGAGTATCACCGTATTCTTGTCATGTTTAACACCACCCCATCAGCCAGTCTGCAAGAATGTCAGTATTAAACTGGTCCGCAGTGCAAAAAAAGGGTGGTGACGCCTGGTGTTCATGCATTGTTGCTACTTCCGGTCATTTCTGCATGCATGTAACTAATCGATCTGGGGTTGATCTTGCCTTTCACTAAGGCCGAGGTAGGGGATCTTGGGCTTAAAAAGGTTGGTGACCACTACCTTATTGCATTTAAGTGTTGTCCTCCCTTTCATTGGTGAAGAGTCTATGGTTGTAAGAAATGTTTCCAGGGTGACCCCTCTGTGGGAGTAGGGAAGATGTTGGTGGGGCCACCCGGGGGTCTGTGTGTCCGTATGTGTAGCTATTGGAATGGCTGTGAGGCTGGTATTGCGGTGGTGAAAAGTACTTGTGGGGGGGAGCCATCAAATTCCTCATCATTGCAAATCCCTCTGCAACAGAGTTGGTCAGATTTTCAATGTCCGTCATCAGCCGGATCATACTGTCCGTGAACTCACTGTCAGTTGCTCCATACGCTTCAATATTTGTTTTTTTAAAAGTTTTAAGTCCTCCTGTGCGAGTGCCAACAGCTGTCTGTCGTTTGGCAATTTCCTTTTAAGTTTTTCTAGTCCGTAACTAGACAAATGCGCACCAAGTCTTTCACGGCGAGATTCGACACCAAACATGTCACTTGTTTCTATAGATGTGTCCTGTGTATGCCCAGTAGGAGGAGATTCGCCCAAACACCCATTTTAATGTGGACAGAGGTATTTTCAAAAACGCCTGGTGTGGACTCTTATCATCTTTACGCGAAAATGATGTTTTCAAAATTATCTGGTCTAGTGTGGACGTAGCCTTAAAGTTGTGTCTTGCAGGATACATACACTAAATGGCTACTTTAGTAGGTACCTTTTGTACCTAATAAAGTGGCCACTGAGTGTATGTTCATGAACTTCTGGTGCTGTAGCCCATCCACTACAAGGTTTGAAATGTTGTGTATTCAGAGATGCTCTTCTGCACACCACTGTTGAAACACATGACTCTCTGAGTTACTGTTGCCTTCCTGTCAGCTTGAATCAGTTCTGGCCATTCTATTCTGATCTCTCTTTTTAACAAGACACTTTTACCCACAGAACTGCCACTCACTGAAAGTTTTTTCCTGTTTATTGCATCATTTTCTGTAAAATCTAGAGACTGATGTGTGTGATAATCCCAGGAGATCAGCAGTTTCTGAGATACTCAAACCACCCTGTCTGCATCAACCATCATTCTGCGGTCACTTAGATCACATTTCTTCCCTATTCTCATGTTTGGTCTGAAAAATGACTCAACCTCTTGAAAACATCTATATGCTTTTATGCAGATATGATTTGCATTGACGGGAAGGTGTATGTGTACCTAATAAAGTGGTCACTGAGTATAAATATGTTGCTGGGTTTAATTCTGTGGCCATGCAGCTTATCACACTTCCATTTACAAACAACATTTAACTTTGTTCTTGGTGGTTTACCGACTACTGCTCTGCTTTCAATGCTACAATTCCAAGCAAACTTAACACTACGGACCCTGAGAGTCAACATTTTGCTCTGTAACTGGATCTGTGATTTCCTGACTGACAGACCGCTATCAGTAAGGACAGGAAGCAACACCCCTGCCACATTTATTCTAAACACTAGTGCTCCACGAAGTTGCATCTTCAATCCCCCACTCTACTTGCTGTACACTCCCAACAGATTCTGAGCTACCTTCATCTACTACCATAGTGGGCCATATTTCAAATAACGATGGGTCGGAGAATGGGTCTCCTGAGTCTGGAGAGGTCTGGAGTCTACCTGAGTCCTTCTGGGGAGACCTGGCTGGCGAACTGGCAGGACCTGGAGATGAAAGTCATGGCCCGGCTGGGGCATTGCTCAGGCTTTCTCAGGGTGCTTTCCCATCGAGGCAGGGTGGTGGTCATAAACCAGCTGGTAGCCTCCATGTTGTGGTATCGGATGGTCACCCTGGCCCCTCCTGCCCCTTTTGTTGCGAGAATGCAGAGGAAGTTAGTGGACTTCTTCTGGGGCAACAGGAAACACTGGGTCTCTCAGTGTGAAAGGGCAGACTGTTGCTGATGTGTGCATGTATGCGACTGGTGGCTCTCCGCATCAGGACTCTGCAGAGATTCTGTACACCGAGCACCCTTCCAGTGGTATGTGTTGGTGACATTCTTCCTCCAGAGGGGCTGCTGTCTTCACGAAGACATGGAGCTACCACAGGCATCAGCCATGCTGCTTTGCGGAGTCTGCCCGGCTTCTATCAGGACCTACTGAGAGTCTTGAATATGGTTGCCTCAGGCCGGGAATCCCCTCCTCTGGCAAAGGGTGGAATCCTGGCCAACCCTTGCCCTACCTCAATGGATGTCAGTGTGGCTCAAGTGTGTGAACCGACTCAGGCTGAGCTGCTTGTCAGGCCCAGGCCCCGCAATCTTATCTGAGAGCCGAGTCCACACAGCTTAAGCTGTCTCTCCTTAACACCCACAATCCCATTCAGGGATGCAAGTAGGATGTATCTGTATGGGCTGCTGCTCCACACCCTCCAATTCCTTGCCCTCGTCCACCGTCCCAACACACCATGGCAGTCAGTCTTTCCACCTGGAGGTGAGGAGGGTCCCCAATGGAAGTCCCTTTATGAGGGGGTTCTTCCCATGCACCTGGAGGATCTCGGCTGGAGGGTGCTGCATAGAGCAGTGCCCTACAATAAGTTCTGTAGTTTGTACACAAATCTCCCACCCGCATGTCATTTCTGCGGGCTGGAGGAGACTGTGTACCACATGTACCTGGACTGTGCGAGGCTGCAGCCCCTTTCTGCGTATTTGTGTGGGCTGCTTCTCGGCTTTTGGTTGCACTTTAGTCCCACCCTTTTTATATATGGTCATCCAGTAAGGAGGGGGGCAGGGAGGGATGAGGATGTCCATGTTAACTTGCTCCTGGAGCTGGCAAAAACAGCTATCCATGGGTCTTGGAAATGGGTGGTGGAAGGATCTGCCCCAGCAGACTGCCTGGCAATGTTTAGAGACTAGACCTCAGCTCAGAAGGGAAGAAGGGAAAAGAGGAGAGCAGTAGTGATAGGGGATTCAATAGTTGGGGGACAGATAAGGGCTTCTGTGTAAGAGATCAAGGATCCTGGATGGTCTGTTGCCTCCCTGGTGCCAGGGTCCTCGATATCTTGGATTGAGTTCTCAGTATTCTCAAGAGGGAGGTTGAGCAGCTAGATGTCATGATCCATGTAGAGACCAATGACATGGATAGGAAGGAGGAGGAGTCCTGCAAAGAGAATTTAGGGAGTTTGGTGCAAAGTTGAAGGACAGGATTGCTACCCTTGCCACATGCTAGTGAGGCTAGAAATGTGGCTAAATACGTGGCTAAGGAGTTGGTGCAGGAGTGCGGGCTTCATGTTTCTGGACAATTGAGCCTTGTTCCAGGGAAGGTGGGACCTGTTCCGACAGGACAGGTTGCACCTGAACTGGAGGGGGACTAACATCCTTGTGGGAAGTTTTGCTGATGCTGCTCCATGGGGTTTAAACTAGATTTTCAGGGGGAGGAGAACCTGAGTGTTAGAGCAGATAGTGAGGTGGAGGAGGATAAAGGTCATGCAAGAGCTGCAAGTATAGTGCATGGAGTAAAGCCAGATCTAGCATATAAAAAAAAGCACCAATCCCAACCTTACTATAAAAAAACCCACCGATGACCCCTTCTCCCATCTTCAACCCTCCTCCTCTTCAAGGACACCCCACTCTGGTCTTCTGCCTGCTCTGAATCACTTTATTGCTAATTACTGATGGGACATCAACCATCTTGACTTCACCACACCGTGTTCCAATTCCAACCTGACTCCTTCCAAACGCTCTGCTCTCCGCTCCCTCCGCACCAATCCCAACCTTACTATAAACCCCCCCCCCACCTTTCTTTCTCCCTAGTGCCATGATCCTTTCCCTTCTCAAGCTCTGTATCACTTTTGCCAATCACCTTTCTGGCTCTCAGCTTCACCCTACCCCCTCTGGTCTTCTCCTATCATTTTGTATTTTCCCCTCCCCCTCCTACTTTCAAATCTCTTACTATCTTTCCTTTCAGTTAGTCCTGATGAAAGGTCTCAGCCCAAAACGTCGACAGTGCTTCTCCCTATAGATGCTGCCTGGCCTGCTGAGTTCCACCAGCATTTTGTGTATGTTTAGAACATAGAATAGTACTGCACGTTACAGTCCCTTCAGCCCACAATGTTGTGCCAATGCTCAAACCCTGCTTCTCAGATAACTCCCCACCTCAAATTCTTCCATATACCTGTCTAATAGTCTCTTAAACTTCACTAGTGTATCTGCCTCCATCACTGACTCAGGCAGTGCATTCCACACACCAACCACTCTCTGAGTGAAAAACCTTCCTCTAATATCCCCCTTGAACTTCCCTCCCCTTACCTTAAAGCCATGTCCTCCTGTACTGAGCAGTGTTGTCCTGTGGAAGAGGCGCTGGCTGTCCACTCTATCTATTCCTCTTAATATCTTGCACACCTCTATCATGTCTCCTCTCATCCTCCTTCTCTCCTAAGAGTAAAGAAAGCTCCCTTAATCTCTGATCATAATCTATACTCTCTAAACCAGGCAGCATCCTGGTAAATCTCCTTTGTACCCTTCCCAATGCTTCTACCTCCTTCCTATACTGAGGCGACCAGAACTGGACACAGTACTCCAAGTGTGGCCTAACTAGAGTTTTATAGAGCTGCATCATTACATCGCGTTTCTTAATCTCTATCCCTCTATTTATGAAAGCTAACACTCCATAAGCTTTCTTAACTACCCTATCTACCTGTGAGGCAACTTTCAGGGATCTGTGGACATGTACCCCCAGATCCCTCTGCTCCTCCACACTCTCAAGTATCCTGCCATTTACTTTGTACTCTGCCTTGGAGTTTGCCCTTCCAAAGTGTACCACCTCACACTTCTCTAGGTTGAACTCCCTCTGCCACTTCTCAGCCCACTTCTACATCCTATTAATGTCTCTCTGCAATCTTCGACAATCCTCTACACATCTACAACACCACCAACCCTTGTGTCGTCTGCAAACTTGCCAACCCACCCTTCTACCCCAGCATCCAGGTCGTTAATAAAAATCACAAAAAGTAGAGGTCCCAGAACAGATCCTTGTGGGACACCACTAGTCACAACCCTCCAATCTGAATGTACTCCCTCCACCACGACCCTCTGCCTTCTGCAGGCAAGCCAATAAAAGCATGTAAAGAGGCTTTGAGGAAAGAGAAACAGAATAAATGGTATAAATGTAGTAAGGTAGAAGGGCTAAAGTGCATGTACTTCAATGCAAGAAGCATCAGGAACAAAGGTGATGAACTGAGAGCTTAGATACATACATGGAATTATGATGTAGTGGCCATTACAGAGACTTGGCCGGAACCAGCGCAGGAATGAATTCTCAATATTCCTGGATTTCAGTGCTTTAAAAGGGATAGAGAGGGGGGAAAGGGGAGGAGGGGTGGCATTACTGGTCAGGGATACTATTACAGCTACAGAAAGGGTGGGTACTATAGCAGGATCCTCTTTTGCGTCAGTATGGGTAGAAGTCAGGAACAGGAAGGGAGCAGTTACTCAATTGTGAATATTCTATAGGCCCCCTGGTAGCAGCAGAGATACCGAGGAGCAGACTGGGGGGCAGATTTTGGAAAGGTGCAAAAATAGCAGCGTTGTTATCATGGGTAACTTTAACTTCCCTAATTTTGATTGGCACCTGATTAGTTCCAAAGGTTTAATTGGGGCAGAGTTTGTTAAGTGCATCCAGGACAGATTCCTGTCATGGTATGTTGACAGGCCAACTAGGGGGGAATGCCATACTAAATCTAGTATTAGGTAATGAACCAGGCCAGGTCACAGATCTCTCAGTGGGTGAGCATCTGGGGGACAGTGACATTTAACATTATCATGGAAAAGGTTAGAATCAGAGCGGACAGGAAAATTCTTAATTGGGGAAGGGTAAATTACGAGGCGATAAGACTAGAACTTGCGAGTGTGAATTGGAATGATGTTTTTGCAGGGAAATGTACTATGGACATGTGGTCGATGTTTAGGGCTCTCTTGCAGGATGTTAGGGATAAATTTGTCCCAGTAAGGAAGATAAAGAATGGTACCATGGGTGACAATTGAGGTGGAAAATCTAGTCAGGTTGAAGAAGACAGCACACATGAGGTTTAGGAAGCAAGGATCAGATGAGTCTGTTGAGGAATATAGGACAGCAAGAAAGGAGCTTAAGGGGCTGAGCAGAGCAAGAAGGCCTTGGTGAGTAAGGTAAAGGAAAACCTCAAGGCATTCTTCCATTATGTGAAGAACAAAAGGTTGACAGGAGTGAAGGTAGGACTGATTAGAGATAAAGGTGGGAAGATGTGCCTGGAGGCTGTGGAAGTGAGCGAGGTCCTCAATGAATACTTCTCTTTGGTATTCACCAATGAGAGGGAACTTGATGACGGTGAGGACAATATGAGTGAGGTTGATGTTCTGGAGCATGTTGATATTAAGGAGTTGTTAAAATACATTAGGATGGATAAGTCCCAGGGCCCTGATGGAATATTCCCCAGGCTGCTCCATGAGGTGAGGGAAGAGATTGCTGAGCCTCTGGCTAGGATCTTTATGTCCTCGTTGTCCATGGGAATGGTACCAGAGGATTGGAGGAAGGCAGATGTTGTCCCCTTGTTCAAAAAAGTTAGTAGTGATAGTCCAGGTAATTATAGACCAGTGAGCCTTACATCTGTGGTGGGAAAGCTGTTGGAAAAGATTCTTAGAGATAGGATCTATGGGCATTTAGAGAATCATGGTCTGATCAGGGACAGTCAACATGGCTTTGTGAAGGGCAGATTGTGTCTAACAAGTCTGATAGAGTTCTTTGAGGAGGTGACCAGGCATATAGATGAGGGTAGTGTAGTGGATGTGACCTACATGGATTTTAGTAATGCATTTGACAAGGTACCACATGGTAGGCTTATTCAGAAAGTCAGAAGGCATGGGATCCAGGGAAGTTTGGCCAGGTGGATTCAGAATTGGCTTGCCTGCAGAAAGCAGAGGGTTGTGGTGGAGGGAGTACATTCAGATTGGACAGTTGTGACCAGTAGTGTCCCACAAGGATCAGTTCTGGGACCTCTACTTCTTGTGATTTTTATTAATGACCTGGATGTGGGGGTAGAAGGGTGGGTTGGCAAGTTTGCAGACAACACAAAGGTTGGTGGTGTTGTGGATAGTGTTGAGGATTGTGGAAGATTGCAGAGAGACATTGATAGGATGTAGAAGTGGGCTGAGAAGTGGCAGATGGAGTTCAACCTGGAGAAGTGTGAGGTGGTACACTTTGGAAGGACAAACTGCAAGGCAGAGTACAAAGTAAATGGTAGGATACTTGGGAGTGTGGAGGAGCAGAGGTATCTGGGGATACATGTCCACAGATCCCTGAAAGTTGCCTCACAGGTAAGCAGGGTAGTTAAGAAAGCTTATGGAGTGTTAGCTTTCATAAGTCGAGGGATAGAGTTTAAGAGTTGCAGGGAAATGATGCAGCTTTATAAAACTCTGGTTAGGCCACACTTGGCGTACTGTGTCCAGTTCTGGTCGCCTCAGTATAGGAAGAATGTAGAAGCATTGGAAAGGGTACAGAGGAGATTTACCAGGATGCTACCTGGTTTAGAGAGTATGGATTATGATCAGAGATTAAGGGGACTCAGGCTTTACTCTTTGGAGAGGAGGGTGAGAGGAGACATGATAGAGGTGTACAAGATATTAAGAGGAATAAATAGAGTGGACAGCCAGCGTCTCTTCCCCAGGGAACCACTGCTCAATACAAGAGGACATGGCTTTAAGGTAAAGGGAGGAAAGTTCAAGGGGGATATTAGAGGAAGGTTTTTTACTCAGAGAGTGGTTGGGGTGTGGAATGCACTGCCTGAGTCAGTAGTGGAGGCAGAAACACCAGCGAAATTTAAGAGACTACTAGACAGGTATATTGAAGAATTTAAGGTGTAGGGTTATATGGGAGGCATGGTTTAAGGGTCAGCACAACATTGTGGGTCAAAGGGCCTGTATTGTGCTATGTTCTATGACAATCAATCCTCCTTGCACCATAGCTCAGTGGTCCCCAATATGACTCAGCTGCACCTTTCCTCATTCCGTCATGCCGACTGTTGAACTTGAATCCACGCGAGGACATTGTGCAAGCGAAGTCATTACCCATGCGAGGTCATCAGTCGCCTAAAAGCAGTGACACTCTCGTGCCAGGGATCACTGGTCAGCCTCGCACAGCCAGCAGGAAGTGCCGATGCTACCGGCCTGGAGCACAGACAGATGGGCGCCGCCTCTGAACCTGTTTAGTACACCGAATGTTCGTGGGGAACCCGGTGCTAAAATATTCACAGACAACCTAATTCGGGCTCAGGGTTTCATAAGTAGCAGAGTAGCTACCTCGCTGCGATCTACTGCAAGTCATCCCTCAAACCAAACTTTTGTCGGCCGATAGATCCAACCTACCTATAAGGGGGGCAGGCACGCGCCCTGTCGCATTCCTCACTCGGTCGGTCGCTCTCTCCGGACTGCGACTGCTGCGGCCCAGGTACGGGGACCTCCAGCCCTTATCTTGTCCTCTCACTGGTGTGTTGCAATGATTTTATATGTTCATATGAGTAAAATATGTGCTGTGTGTTTAATATCCAAACATAACTTAAAATGTTATGATGCTACTGACTTAAAAGTAAATTTTAATTGACTTATCACTATATTCATGCAAGGAAAATATGGGCCGTGTGTTTAATATTAAATTTGTTAGATAAAGCCCTTTTAGAAACAAAATTGAGTGTATTAGCCACTTATAAGTGACTTATAGTAGACTTACCACCTATATACCGGCCGTGAATAACACCTGCACCCCCCCACCCCATCGGCCAGTCCGCAAGAATATTGTCAATATGAAGCTGGTCCGTGGTGCAAAAAAGGTTGCACTGTATCTGATCTTTGACATTCCATCTTGTGCTTTGTCCTTTTCTGTTTCTTTCCATTTTGCAGTATTTACCTCTACCTTTTCCATTATTCTGTAAACAATCTGAAATATTCATTTTGTTTCTCTTTCCGCAGATGCTGTCTGAACCGCTGAATATTTCACCTTATGGAACAAAAAGGCATTATTTTTAAGGTAAAGTTAGACTAACCTATTAGCAAATTTGTGAGATGAATTCAGTCTTCTGTAGTTTCAATGAAGTTACAATGTATTCAAATGAAATGTGTGGAAAAGATATTGTCCCAGAACCATAGTAGGTGGAGATCCTATCCAGCAAACTTTACCATAAATTGTCTCAGATGTAACCCAAATGCATCTGCAATGATACTGGATCAAAAATCGAATGAGCAGGAACAAAAGAAGCTGCAGAGTGCAGTGGATTCAGCCAGAGACATCATTAGTGCATTCCTTCCCACCTTCAATTGTACCTAAAGTAGGGGTTCTCCACCTGGGGTGCACAGACTCTTTGGTTAATGGTGGGTGTCCTGGCATAAAAAAGGCTGGGAACCTTTAATATCAGGGCTGTTGTGGTGGGAAATTTTAATTCTCCAAGTGGCGTCTCCCTAGAGCAAGGGGTATAGATGGGATGGAGTTTGTTAGGTGTGTTCAGGAAGGTTTCTTGACACAGTATGTAAATAAGCTTACAAGAGGAGAGGCTGCACTTGATCTGGTTTTGGAAAATGAACCTGATCAGGAGTTAGGTCTCTCAGTGGGAGAGAATTTTCGAGATAGTGATCACAATTCCATCTCCTTTACCATAGCATTGGAGAGGGATAGGAACAGACAAGTTACGAAAGTGCTTAATTGGAGTAAGGAGAAATATGAGGCTATCAGGCAGGAACTTGGAAGCATAAATTGGGAACAGATGTTCTCAGGGAAATGTATGGAAGAAATATGGCAAAAGTTCAGGGGATATTTGCATGGAGTTCTGCATTGGTACATTCCAATGAGACAGGGAAAGTAGGATACAGGAACCACGATGTACAAAGGCTGTTGTAAATCCAGTCAAGAAGAAAAGAAAAGCTTATGAAAGGTTCAGAAAACTTCATAATGATTGAGATCTAGAAGATTATAAGGCTAGCAGGAAGGAGCTTAAGAAGGAAATTAGGAGAGCCAGTAGGGGCCATGAGAAAGCCTTGGTGGACAGGATTCAGGAAAACACCAAGGTGTTCTACAAGTGAAGAGCAAGAGGATGAGATGTGAGAGAATAAGACCAATTAAGTGTGACAGTGGAATAGTGCATATGGAACCAGTGGAGATAGCAGTGGTACTTAATGAATACTTGGCTTCAGTATTCACTATGGAAAAGGATCTTGGCAAATGTAGGGATGACTTACAATGGACTGAAAAGCTTGAGAATGTTGATATTAAGAAAGAGGATGCACTGGAGCTTTTGGAAAGCATCAAGTTGGATAAGTCACAGGGACCAGATGAGAGGTAGCCCAGGCTACTGAGGGAGGTGAGGAAGGAGATTGCTGAGCCTCTGGTGATGATCTTCGCATCATCAATGGGGATGGGAGAGGTTCCGGAGGATTGGAGGTTTGCAGATGTTGTTCCCTTATTCAAGAAAGAGAATAGATATAAGAACATAAGAAATAGGGGCAGGAGTAGGCCATCCCAACATTCAATAAGATTATGGCTGATCTGTCCGTAAAATCAGCTCCATCTACCTGCCTTTTCTCTGCACCACCAGATTCAATAACAGTATCTTCCCTTCAATAATTTGTTTCTTGAACCAACCAGTAAGACCCCAATCGTCACTGTTCAACCACACCATGACCACTTCAAAAACATTGCGCCAAAATGCAATTTATTTTTGTTGTTCAAACTGAGTTCTTTCTTGAAAAAAATGAATATATTCGTTTTTTACTTATGAATGCTGCTCATATGAAGCTATGTGCTCATGATGCTGCTGTAAGAGTTTTATTGCATATTTTCATACGTGTACTTGTGCATTTGACAGTAAACTCAACTTTGACTTTAAAAAGCATAGCAAAATTTGAAGTTTGTTCTATCAATTAGTCAGAACATAGCTTATCAATTGTTCTATTCCCTCCCTTGAATCTGCAACTCAAACAAGGCCTCAAGCAAACATTTAATTCTACATATGTTATTGATTCATCTTTGACAACCTTTTGTACAAAAGAGTTCCAGAATTTTTTGGTCCTTTGTGGAAAGGTGCACCATTTCTTATCTTGTTTACCCATGCACCATTTATCTTGTTTTGGAAGCAACAAACAACATGCTGGAGGGTCTTAATTGGTTAGGCAGGATCTCTGGTGAGAAATGGACATTTGATGATTCAGGTCATAACCCTTCATCTGGACTGATACACAGATGGGAGAGGTAGCTACTACAAAGAGGGAAGTGATGGGGTGGAGCAAGAAATGTTGAGCAATAGCTGGATCCAGGAGATGGAAGGGGTCAGTCAGATGGAGGAGGGAAGTGTGGAAATAGCAACAGAGACTGGAAGGTGATTGATGGAGGCAACAAGGGACTGAAGTTGATGGAATCTTATAGGAGCAGGTGGAGCATGAAACCAAATGGAGAGGGTAGAAGGTAACAGATGCAAACAATGGAAGGGGTACGTGGATGGAGAAACAAAAAGAAAGGTTGAGGTGAATATGGAAACTGCTGGGTAGATTAGTAGGAGAGAAATAAAGAACAGAATGGGAACAGTTCAGATAAGATTGGAGAGTTCAATGTTTCTGCTGCAATGATATGAGGCAGAATAAGAGATTCTATCCATCTAGTCTGGGTTTGACCTCATCCTGGCAAAGTCAAAGTAAATTTATTATCAAAGTTTGTATGTGTACCATTCTGTATACTACCTTGAGATTCATTTTCTTGCAGGCATTTACATGAAAATAAAGAAATACAATAGCATTTATGATAAAATAAACATAAAGACTGACAAACAATTTGCAAAAGATGATAAAACTGTGGAAATAAAACATATATACATATATTATTTATACATGAAATGTAGAATCCATGAAAAAGAATTAGTTCAGAGTTGAGGTGAGTGACATTATCCATACTAGTTCATGACATTGATGGTTGACAGGTAATAACTGTTCCTGAACCTGGCAGCCAGGAACTTCCTGCATAATGATAGTAATGAGAAGAAAACATGGCCTGGGTGATGGAAGAGACCAAAGACAGACACACCAGTGTGAGACTGGAGAGGAAGAATAAAATGGCTGGCAATTGATGCTACCTGACCAGTTGAGTTCCTTTAGTGTCTTGTTTGCAATTCCAAATTCCAGTATCTATAGTCTTGTGTGTCTACTTGTTAAAAGGAAATAAACTAATTCTATATTTTATGGTAAAAAATCTAATCATTTAGATAAAGACTGGAACCTTGTAATCTACACGTTAAGCACTTTTTATAAATATCTTCTGTACATGCATCGTGTCTTCTTTTAAATTTCTTTCCACTATGCAGCTGACAGGCAAATTACAGTGACTCCTGAAATATCCCTAAAACAACGCTGGATTGGAAGAACTGTCAACCACAACACAGTACCATGCTGTGAAGCACTCAGCTGAACAAATCGTTTAATGTGAGTTTGATGAAAAGTAATGACTTTTCTCACCAGCATTCTGATGATGGAGGAGGAGGGCATGACTATGCTCACAGACCGAGTCATCTGGGGGAGGATGTGGGTTGGAACACCACAGGGACTATGGTCAACAAATGAGAGAAAATCATCCAAAATAACAGTGCATACTAACTTGATCCTTACCATCGGTTCCCATAACTTCCTCCTCTAAAAGTCCTAAGTGATCCATTTATTTGTACATTTATATCCCACCTCTAACTTAGTAAAACGTCTTAACATGCATCACCAGACTCAAGGACAGCTTCTATCCTGCTGCTGGACCTCTTTTACGTTAAAGATGAACTCTCATCTCACATTGATGTCATTGTGGCCCTTGCCTTTATTGTTCAGCTGTGCTGCTCTTTCTCTGAAACATGATACTCTACGTTTTGTCACAGCTTTTGCCTTGAACTACTTTGATATACTTTTGTTTGAAATGAAATGTATGGGTTACACGCAACTAAGTTTTTCCACTGTATTTCACTTTGTGAGAAAATAATAAAATAATTCCACTTCTGAGATGCTTCAAATAAGAGACCAGATTTGATATTGAACTGTAATTTACATATCGGGACAGATTACCCAATTTTTTTTAAAGCTTCCAGTAATTTCTCCCCCTTCCCCCCCTCTCCTTTTCCATTCTCCATTTGAGATCTCCTCTAATAGGGTCTTTTAAGAGACTCCTGGATGGATACATGGTGCTCAGAAAAATAGAGAGCTATGGGTAAAGCCTAGGTAGTTCTAAGGTAGGGACATGTTCGGCACAGTTTTGTGGGCTGAAGGGCCTAAATTGTGCAGTATGTTTTCTATGTTTCTAATCCTTTTTCTTGTACTCACCTGCACATCACTTCCCTTTTCCCTTTTCCTTTTCTCCCATGGCCCACTCTTCATCTCCACCTATCACCTCCCAGCTTCTCACTCATTCACTCCACTGTTACCTTTTCCCTAATCTGGTCTCACCCTTCACCTTCTAACATGTACTCCTTCTCCTCCCCCACCTTCTTATTCTGGCTTCTTCACCCTTCCTTTCCAGAACTGATAAAGGGTCTTGGCCCAAAACATCAACTGTTTATTCCTCTCCATAGATGATGCCTGACCTGCTGAGTTCCTCCAGAGTTCTGTGTGCGCTGTGCCTAACAGCACCAATGAGCTTTTAATGCTACTGTTGATGACCAAGTTAACAACATTTAATACAGGTGTCGGGCTCTCCAAAGTGAAATGCTCAGGTACCTGCTAGTATGTGAACAGTCAGCGGGAGCTTGTGGGGCATGTTAGATTTCTTCCCTATGTACATTTTTTCAGGCCCTTTTGATCACCTGGCCCATTGGTGATCCTCTTCCTCCTGACTTCAAGATTTTGTATAAAGGCAGTGCTGAATTACTCTGTTATTTTAAGAGATAAAGCCATCATGTACAATACCGTATGAATTAATTTGATGCAAACGTGAAACAGATTCCTATAATAATACTGTGTTCATAATATCTAAGCCTTGCAATTTATAATTTAAAATGATTTGCTACATTGTTTAAATGGCAGCAATTGAGCTGCACATGACTGAGTTCAGCATAACCAAGGCATTCTCAGCTCAATTCATCTGAGCAAGCTGCTCGGACGTTTCACATTACCCAAGCAAGATTAGAATGAATATATCCCTCAGTAATAGCTTATTTCCAGGGGCAATTTTATGAGGACAGAAAGATCAACTAACCCTTACTGCTGTGTAATAAAAGTGTGATTTACCTTAGCCAGTCATTCCTAATCAGTGGACCCAATAATGATGTTAAACGTTACCTGTAATAAAACAGCCCTGGCAGCCATGATTCTCGTCCTGCAAATCAGATATGCTTGCTGAAGTTGTCAATAGTGCTCAGAAGATAATATGGCTGGCATTCAACTAATTTCCTGGTACACCCGTAAACTGTAACCCTTACAGGAAACTTTATGCAAAGAACATGAAGGGGTATAACAAACAGGAGAAAATCTGCAGATGCTGTAAATCTAAAGCAACACATGCAGAATGCTGGAGGAATTCAGCAGGTCAGGCTCTATCTATGGAAAAGAGTAAACAGTTAATGTTTCACGCCAACACCCTTCTTCAGTACTGAAATATAACAAATATAAGGTTGAAGACCCCTCTACAATGAAGAAAGTAAAACTGATCTAATGCTTCTTGTTGATGACTTTGACAAAATGAGGAAAAGTTTTAAGTTGGAAAGAACGAGGAGGGATGGAGAAAACAAAGGGAATGTAAAAGGGTGGAAAGAAAGTCATGGCAGTGCTCAGTCAGGACAGACTGAAGAACTCATCCAGTGAGGTGTTATGGGTGGATCTGAGAAATAAGAAACATAACCATGTTAATGGGGCTATACTACAGACCACCCAACAGGCCAAGGAATTTAGAGGAAGAAATTTTTAGGGAGATCGCAGACTGTGGCAAGACACATAAGGTTGTTATAGCAGGTGATTTTAACTTTCCACATATTGATTGGGACACCCATACTGTCAAAGAACTAGAGGATGGATAGCTAGTCAAATGTGTTCAGGGAAGTTTCTTTAATCAGTATGTAGAATTCCCAACAATGAGTCCCAACTGGATCTGCTATTAGGGAATGAGACAGGGCAGGTGACAGAAGTTGGTGTAGGGGAACACTTTGCATCTAGTGACCACAATGCATTATTTTTAAAGTAAATATGCAAAGAGATAGGTCTGGATCACCAGCTGTGATTCTAAATTGGAGAAAGGCCAATTTTAATAGTATCAGAAATAATCTGGCAAGTGTCGACTGAGACAGGCTGTTGTCTGGCAAAGATGTACTTGATCAGTGGAAGACCTTCAAAAACAAAATTTTGAGAATCAGAATAAAAAGTAAAGGTAATAAGTGTAGGGAACCTTGATTTTCAAGAGATATTGAGGCTCTGGTTAAGAGAAACGAGGTGCATTGCAGCTATAGCAGGTAGGAACAAATAAAATGCTTATGGAGTATAAGAAATGCAAGAGAACACTTAAGAAAAAATTCAGGAGGGCTAAAAGAAGGCATGAAATTGCTCTAGCAGACAATGGGAAGGAGAATCCTAAGGGATTCTACAGTTGTGTTAAGTGGAAAGGATTGCAAGGGACAAAACTGTTCCCCTGGAAGACCAGAATGGTAATTCATTGGTGGACAAAACAGATGGGGGAGATCTTAAATGAATGTTTTGCATCTGTACCTACTCAGGAAACAGACACAGTCTATAGAAGTGAGGTAAAGCAACATCAACTTTATGGGCCCTGTACAGATTACAGAGGAGATGGTGTTTGATATCCTGAGGCATATCAGGGTGGCTAAATCCCCAGAGCCTGACAAGCTGTTCCCTTGGACACTACGGGAGGCAAATGAAGAAATAGCATGGGCCCTATTAGAGATACAAATCATCCTTAGCAACAGGAGAGGTACCAGAAGATTGGAGGATAGCCAATGTTATTCTGCTGTTGTAAAAAGACTCTAAACATAAACCCAGAAGTTTTAGGCCAGTCAGTCTGACATTAGTTGTGGGAAAATTACTGGAAGGTATTCTAAGGGATCAAATATTTGGAAGGGCATGGACTTACTAAGGATAGCCAGCATGGCTTCATGTATGGCAGGTCATGTCTAACCAATCTTAGAATTTTTAGAACATAGCATATAGAAATCTACAGCACATTACAGGTCCTTCGGCCCACAATGCTGTGCCGACCATGAAACCTACTCTAGAAACTGCCTAGAATTTCCCTACCGCATAGTCCTCTATTTTTCTAAACTCCATGTACCTATCTAAGAGGCTCTTAAAAGACCTTATTGTATCCGCCTCCACCACTGTCACTGGCAGTGCATTCCATGCACCTACCACCCTCTGCGTGAAAAACTTACCTCTGACATCCCCTTTGCACCTACTTCCAAGTACCTTAAAACTATGCCCCTTGTGCTAGCCATTCCAGCTCTGGCAAAAAAACCTCTGGCTATCACCAAGATCAATGCCTTTCATCATCTTATACACCTCTTTCAGGTCACCTCTCATCCTCCATCGCTCCAAGGAGAAAAGGTCAAGTTCACTTAACCTGTTCTCATAAGATACACACTCCAATCTAGCCAACATCCTGGTAGATCTCCTCTGCACTCTCTCTTAATATCCACATCCTTCCTGTAGTGAGGTGACCAGAACTGAACACAATACTCATCGCCAGAGATTTGGGGTTGAGAATTGCAAGCATGCTATGTTGCTGCCTGAAGCATACTGACACTTGCAGGCTGCCCAGTACAAACCTCACTAATTTGATTTGACACAAACAACTCATTTCACTGTATGCTCTGATTTACATGTGAAAAGAAAAGCTAATCTGCTGTAATTGAAGAAATAGACCACAAGCAAAATGCTTAATTAAATACAAAATCAATTTTAAGCTAGAGTGTTAATGACAAATCTATGACTATTAATAGAAAGATTTTTCTCAGTCATGACCAGGACAATTTATTTTGTAAGTTCATTGTTATAGTTGTTATAGTTGTTGTGCAATTACTATTATGTGTTGTCTGAAGATGAATCAACACTGTGGTTCATTTAATGGCATCAGGAATAACTTGTATTTCTTGCTGAAATTTGTTGGTAAGGAATTGGCAAGTAAGTTAATTGTATGAAATTATTACGAGAAGGTGGTTTTGGCTCCCACAATGGCTAACTGTACAGCCCCTATCAAGAGGTCTGTTGCCAAGGTGGACAACTATAGAGCCAGCGACCCTTCCTGGCTCCAACAAGCTATGTTTGATCTTGGCCTCCAGCTTTGTCTGTCTGGACTTTGCACTTTCTCCCAGTGACTGTGTGGACTTGCACATTCTCCCAGTGACTGTGTGGATTTGTACATTCTCCCAGTGACAAATATGTTGGTTCAAAGTAAAATTTATTATCAAGGTACATATATGTCTTCCAGAGATTCATTTTCTTTCAGCCATTCACAGTAGAAAGAAGAAATACAATAAAATGAATGAAGAACTACACAAAACTGACAAGCAACTAATGTGTAAAAGATAAGCTGTGCAAATGAAAAGGAATGAAACAATAATAATAACAATAAATAATACTAACAACATTAGTTGTAGTGAGTCCATATGCTGTGTTCAGTGATCATTTCAGTGTTGAGGTGAGTGAAGTTATCCACACTAGGTTAAGAGACAGAGGACTGAAAGGTAATACATATTCCTGTACCTGGTGGTGTGAGATTCAATGCTTCTGTACCTCCTGACCAATGTCGGCAGCAAGAAGAGAGCATGGCCTGGTTATTGAGGGTCCTTGTTAATGGATGCTGCTGACATTTGGCAGTGCTCCGTGCAGATATTCTCAACTGTTGGGAAGGTAATAGGCCACTATAAATTGCCCCTAGTATCTGATGAGGACAGAATCTGAAGAGAATTAATAGGAATGTGGGGAGAACAAGAAAGTGGGATTGGCAAGGACTGATTGTTGACATGAACTTTTTTGGTCCCATGACTATGACCTTGGATAGTAGTGAAGGATATTTGCATCAATTAACCAGTAGTTTAAGCTCATGGTCAACTTGTTTCACTTGTAAACAAATGGCTCCCTAAATTAGTATTTTAATCCCAGTGGCTCAGAAGGTTCCACATCTGCTTCTAAATCAGAATTTATGGGTTCACATCCCATGTTAACTATTGCAAGATGTAGTCTAATTCTGCCAGCCTTATTGAGAAGTGCTACATTGCTGGAGAAGTAGTATCTAGGCTGATATTTTAACTGAGCCTCCATCTGCTCTTGCTGTAAGCAATTCCATCTGCACTTTTTGAAGAGCAAACGAGTTAACATGAGGCCAATATTTATCCAATAATTAACATCAGAAAAAAACAGACTGTCTGGTCAGAATCAGAAATCAGGTTTCTTATCATTGTTTTATATGATGTGAAATCTGTGTTCTGCATCAACAACAAAAATAAATTAATATTCCAAAAAAGGAATTATGAACTGCTGTTCGAAGGTTAATGGACTGTTCAGAAATCTGATGATAGATGGGAAGAAACTGTTCCTGAATCATTGAGTACGGGTCTTCAGGCTCCTACACATCCTCCTTGGCAAGGATCCATTCTGGATAGTGAGGATCCCTGGGGATGGATGCTGCCTTCTTGAGCCCTGACTTTGAAGATGTTCTCTATGGAGGGGAGGTTAGTATCCGTAATGGAGCTGCCCGAGACTACAACCCTCTGCAGTCTCTTACAATCCTGTTGAAGACTCCAGGCTGTGACATGACCATTTAGAATTATCTCCACCATACATTTGTGGAAATTTGGTGACAGACCAAATCTCTTCAAACTCTAAATGAAGTACAACTATTGACATGCCTTCTTCATAATTGCACCACTGTACTGGGCCTAGCACAATTCCTCGGAGATGTTCACAACCAGGAACTTGGAGCCTATTACTTGAGATAATGGAAGTGATGGATGCTAACACCCTGAGACTTAAAGCTACTCACTCTTTGCAGCCCCAACCCCTCAATGAAGACATGTGTATGATCGTCCTACTTCCACTTACAGAAGTCCACACCCTTAGTCTTGCTGACATTGAGTGTGTTGCTGTTGTAACACCACTGAACCAGCCAAATCATCTTACTCTCATACACCTCCTTGTTGCCAACAGCAGTGTCACCTGCAAAGTTATAATCAGTGCTTAATGTAAAGAGAGTAAAGCTGTGGGCTGTGTGCACATCCTTAAGGTGTGCTTGTGTTGATTGTCAGCAAGATGTTATCACTGATCCACACTGACTGTGGTGTCCTGACTAGAAAGTTAAATATTGCTGTTTCTACCAGTTTGCTATGAAGAAATTGTTTGCTGTACTTACTGCACTAAAACTATGATTACATTTCATGAGTTCTGCATTGCCTTTAAAGGGCTTTAGAATGACCTGAGGCTATTAAGAATGCATTACTAAATTAAAGTCTTTCATTTGCAACCTGGACAGGAACCTAAAGCAAAAGGAATACCAAACAAAGCATCTGTGATAGTAAGTGAGCTTTTGGAGTTTGCTACAGAATTAGTTGACATCCAAGGTAGGGCATTTTGGTAGTGTCGCAGTTAGCATGATGCTATTACAGCTCAGGCTGTTGACTTTGAGACTTCAATCCTGGCGGCCTCTGTAAGAAGTCTCTGTATGCCCTCCCCATGGATTGTGACGGTTTTCCCTACTTTCCTCCTGCAGTCCAAAGACATTCTGGGTAGGTTAAGTGATCATTGTGAATTGTACCATGATTAGGTTAGGGCTAAATTGGGGTTGCTAGGGTTTGCTGAGTGGTGCAGCTGGAAGGGCTAAATAAAATGATAACAATCTGGGAAACATCCAGAGTTATTTTGAGAGCAGTTCTCCCTTTGGGAAGCTTTAAGTGCATCAAAAAGCAAAGTGACACAGAGAAACAGCATCAATAATCTGATAGTGTTATTCTAGCCACTGCATGTATTAGAAAATCTGTAGAAAATGGAGAATCATTTACTATTATCTACCAGCTCTTTGCAATAAAGTATTTTCACCAACACTGGAAAATAGTCAGCAAACACACATTTCAACAATAGCAAAATAAAATCTAACTACTGCTTTTTCCAAAGGTAGTCTATTCTATATATTGATGTTGTCACATGATCATTTGTTGATGATACCAGATTTGCAGTGCTGAAACACATACTTCCCTTAAATTCCTGAGGGACTTTTACAAGCATTTTAATAAATCAGCTAAGGAGCTGTCTCAGTTCATTCTATTTCACACATCCTACATTGATATTTATAATCAGACATTCAGTATTACAGTCAGCATCAGCAATCAGGGTTCAATTCCCACCGCTGTCTGTAAGGAGTTAGTTCACTCCCCTCATGACCCCACAGGTTTCCTCCAGATGCTCCAGTTTCCTCCCACATTGCAAAGATGTAGATTAGTGTTAGTAAATTGTGGTCATGGTATATTGGCACCTGAAGCATGGTGACATCCCCAGCACCAATGTAGACAGTGTTAGTCACTGACACAAATGACACATTTCACTATATGTTTCAATGTTTTGATGTACATGTGACAAATATGTTTAATCTCTTTACTAGTCCATAAATGTTACAGGTATTAAACATGAATGTTTCTGCCTGATTGGATATGGCTGATGTTCACTGTAGGAGTACATAGCGACAATAAAAGGTAAAGATCATTTATTCAAATCAGGCTCCTATGCACTTCATAACAGTTGAATGGTGTAGAATCTGATATTGGTGTTAATTTATTATTGCCACATTCCTGAGTTACGGTAAAATTGTTTTAGTTTTACATTCATTGCACATAAGTTCATACTACACAGTGCACTAATTACTGATAGAAAAATCCACTCAGCTCCCTTTCACTCGAAGATGTATCATTATATTCATATTGGTGTGCAAGACATCAAATAAAAAGCATATTAAAAGTAAAAGGGCTTCTAGTCAATCCCCGAATAGCCCCTAACACCCACCTCAGTACTCCACTCCCCAAATCACCTAAGATTAAAGATTTATTTCAAGTGGCACAGTAGTGTAACACTGTCAGAGCATTAGCAACCTGGGTACATCCTCCCTGTGGCAGTATGCATTTCCTCAAAGTTGCTCCACTTTCTTCCCACTAAAACAAAGGAACACATACCAATCCCCACAGAAAGAACAGAAGTGGAGAGAGTGAGCAGTTTCAAGTTCCTGGGTGTCAAAATCTCTGAGGATCTAACCTGGTCCCAACATATTGATGCAGTTATAAAGAAAGCAAGACAGCGGCTATACTTTAGGAGTTTGATGAGATTTGGCATGTCGACAAATACACTCAAAAACTTCTGTAGTTGTACCGTGGAGAGCATTCTGACAGGTTGCATCACTGTCTGGTATGGAGGGGCAACTGCACAGGACTGAAAGAAGCTGGGAAGGGTTGTAAATCCAGTCAGCTCCATCTTGGGTACTAGCCTACAAAATACCCAGGACATCCTCAGGGAGTGGTGTCTCAGAAAGGCAGCATCCATTATTAAGGACCTCCAGAACCCAGGTCATCCCTTTTTCTCACTGTTACCATCGGGTAGGAGGTACAGAAGCCTGAAGGCACACACTCAGTGATTCAGGAACAGCTTCTTCCCCTCTGCCATCCGATTCCTACATGGACATTGAATCTCTGGACTCCACCTCATTTTTTTAAAAATATACAGTACTTCTGATTTTGGCACATTTTTAATCTATTCAGTATACGTATACTGTAATTGATTTACTTGTTTATTATTATTTTTATTTTATTTATTATTTTTTTTCTCTCATTATGTATTGCATTGAACTGCTGCTGCTAAATTAGCAAATTTCACGTCACGTGCCAGTGATAATAAACCTGACTCTGGCTTCTGACATTCTAAGGATGTACAAATTAGTAGGTTAGTTGGCTACATGGGTGCAATTGGGCAGCATGGGCCCATGCCATCTCTCTAAATCTCTAAAAACATGTCACACTCAATGAAATGTGTCATTTGCATGAACAACCAACACAGACCAAGGATCAGTGATTGCCAGCAGTGTAAAGTGTGGCACTGTCACCACCAGCAGTGTGAAATTGATATCGGTAGTAGTTTGCTGATAGCTCCTGTCAGCAAAAGCTTGCTCCCCAGCCCCCTTTCAAGTCTCCCATACAGACCAATCCTCGAACTGCAATGTTAGTTAAGGAGCAAAACAACACAAATTATTATTTACTGTATAAGGATTCTAAGGTGTAAGACATGACTTTAAAATATAGAAGAGTGTTGATTATTTGTGCCATGTTAAGCCAGCACGACTTAAGTAATTCTATCTGTTCCATTCCCATACTCTTGCCCATAACCCGGAATACTTAACGGATTCTCAGAATTCTTGACTTTGTTCTTACAAACGTAGCCTTACTAATATTGTAGCCAGTTTTGTTCCCAGCCCACAGACCCACTGTGAATCAGGTAACACATTTGTGTGTCAATGTTTTGGGTTCAGGACAGAATGAACAAATATCAGTTTCTGCTGCTTGTTGTTTGTATATACTCAGGAACAGAACAGCAAGCTCAAAGGATGAAAGAAATTTGGTTATAATTCACATGTCAGAAAATGGAGAATAAAACAACCAGTAAAAAAACCTGCAGATAGCATCTTTTGTAATCACAGAGTGCTCTAAAGTGCTTAATAGAAGTTTAAAAAGACATAGTTGTAGTGCTAGATGATCCAATCAATAACAATACTAATAAGCATAGTCAGAAACCACAATTGCAATTAACTCTCCCTGCGCAAAGCTGCTTTCTTATGATTACCAACAATACAAGATTCATATTCTTGTAAAATATGTTTATTTTTGGTGTGTGTTACGCTTTCTTGTCAAGTTTATTTAACATTGATGTTGCTCACTTCTGCCGCAGAGACATTCAATTCTTGTGTCAATTTTCTAACTGCTGGCGTTTTTGCCCCCGCAATATCAATACAATCATCTACAAAAATCAGAGCCAGGTCTTTACATAAGAAATAGGAGCAAGAGTATGCCATCCAGCCCATCGAGCCTTCCCCACCATTCAATAAGATCATGGCTGACCTGTCTGTAAACTCAGCTCCATCTACCTGCCTTTTCCCCATAACCCTTAATTGCCCTACTATGTAAAAATCCATCTAACTGTATCTTAAATACATTCAGTAACAAAGCCTCAACTGCTTCTCTGAGCAGAGAATTCCACAGATTCACAACTCTCTGGGAAAAACAGTTTCCCTTCATCTCTGTCCTAAATCTCCTCTGTAACTACTCCCCAGCACCTTAAACCTGTATTCTCTTGTGGCAAGCATTTCAGCCCTGGGAAAAAGCCTCTGACTATGCACATGATCAACACCTCTCATCATCTTGTATACCTCTATCAGGTTACCTCTCATCCTCCTTAGTGAGGCAACCAGAACTAAGCCCAGTACTTCAAGTGGAGTCTGACCAGGGTCCTATATAGCTGCAACATTACCTTTCGGCTCATAAATTCAATTCCATGATTGATGAAGGCCAATACACCATACGCCCTCTTAACCACAGAGTAAACCAGCACAGCTGCTTTGAGCGTCCTATGGACTTAGACCCCAAAATCCCTCTGATCCTCCACACTGCCAAGAGTCTTACCATTAATTGTATATTCTGCCATCATATTTGACCTACCAAAATGAACCACTTCACAATTATCTGTGTTGAACTTCATCTGCCACTTCTCAGCCCAGTCTTGCATCCAATCAGTGTCCCGCTGTAACCTTTGACAGCCCTCCACACTATCCACAACACCTCCAACCTATGTGTCATCAGCAAATTTACTGACGCATCCCTTCCACTTCCTTATCCAGGACATTTATAAAAATCATGAAGAGTAAGGATCCCAGAACAGACCCCTGAGGCACTCCACTGGTGACCGACCTCCATGCAGAATATGACAACCATTCTTTGCCTTCTGTGGGCAAGCCAAGGGATCAACAGAGCAATGTACCCTTGGATCCCATGCCTCCTTACTTTCTCAATAAGCCTTGCATGGGGTACCTTATCAAATGCCTTGCTGAAATATATACTACATCTACTGCTCTTCCTTTGTCAATGTTTTTAGTCACATCCTCAAAAAATTGAATCAGGCTCGTAAGGCATGAACTGTCCTTGACAAAGCCAAGCTGACTATTCCTAATCATATTATACCTCTCCAAATGTTCATAAATCCTGTCTCTCAGGATTTTCTCCATCAACTTACCTACCACTGGGTTAAGAATTACTGGTCTATAATTTCCTGGGCTATATCTACTCCCTTTCCTGAATAAGGGAACAACATCCGCAACCCTCCAATCCTCCGGAACCTCTCCCATCCCCATTGATGATGCAAAGATCATCGCCAGAGACTCAGCAATCTCCTCCCTCACATTCCACAGTAGCCTGGGGTACATTTCATCTGGTCCTGGCGACTTATCCAATTTGATACTTTCCAATACCTCCAACACATCCTCTTTCTTAATATCTATGTGCTCAAGCTTTTCAGTCTGCTGCAAGTCATCACTACAATCACTAAAATCCTTTTCCATAATGATATAGGTTATAATGCCTATATATTTCTGCAACATTGTTACGTAGTAACAGACTTTAAATTATCTGTTCTACTTCATACCCTGTTGCTCTATCAAATAACAAAACAATAGAAGAACTCAGTGAGTCAGCATCTGTGAAAGGAAATGAACAGTCAATGTTTTGGACCAAGAGCCTACATCTGTGAGTTTAGATGAGAAGTCTACACCCAAAACATCAACAGTACATTTTCATCTGGTATGGGAGCAGCCAAGCATTGAACCGGAAGTCCCTACAAAGGACTATTAGGATGGCTTTGAGGATCATAGGGGTTTCCCAACTAGCCATTAGGGACATTTAACAGCAGTGCTGCATACACAGTGCCCTTGGTATTATTAAGGATCCCACCCATCCATCCTGCATCATCCTTGTCTTTCTACCATCAGGCAGGAGACTCTGATGCATGAAAACAAGAACGGTTACAATGAGAAACAGTTTCCACCTCCAGGCCATTAGGCTTCTGAACTCCCTGTTGCAACACGTTCAGTGCCAAGGTGTTCTGCACCTTACAGTACTTAACTTATGCAACTTAGTTTATTTGTGCATAATCCATCTGTAGATTTCGTCCTTACTGTCATTAGTTATTATGTATAATGTAAACTACACTGCTTTACACCCTGATTTGGAGAAACGTCATCCTGTTTGGTGATATACATGTATATTCAGTAGTTAAGTGACAAGCTTGACAGGTGTCCTTTTCCATTCCAATATGTTGCCTGGCCTGCTGAATTCCTCCAGTATTTAGTTTCGTTTTTGCTCCAGAAACCAACATCTGTAGTCCTTTGTGTCTCCTTATTCTCTCTTTTGTTTCATGTCTGTCAGGAGTGGTGACAAAGTTAGTTGCTTCAGGAAACTGAGGGCTGCCAGGAAGTCCATGGCCTGCCACACAGCAGTAATGATGAACTGTCCTGATGAAGGGTCTCAACTTAAAACATCTCCCCATCCACTGAGGTTGGACTAACTGGCTTATAGTTTCCTTTCTTCTGCCTCTCTTCCTTCTTGAAGAATGGAATAAGATTTATGATTTTTCAGTCTTCTGATGTACTGGGAATCTGTGTGTTATGTACCTGGGACGGTACGTGATGTACTGGGAATCTGTGTGTTATGTACCTGGGACGGTATGTGATGTACTGGGAATCTGTGTGTTATGTACCTGGGACGGTACATGATGTACTGGGAATCTGTGTGTTATGTACCTGGGACGGTATGTGATGTACTGGAACCTGTGACTTTCTTTCTGTGAGTATCACGTGAGGACCTGCACCAAGAGTGTAACAGGAGCAGTGAGATTGCTCCAGAGACACACTTTGGTGGAAATTTGTTGTGTTTGGACAGCAGAGTCATTAGTGAGAGTGAAGAGTGCAAGCTTCGATCAAACCCAAAAGGAAGTGGGTTATCAATAACGCTGTGCATTTCGGAGGTGACTGACATTTCGTAATCCAAACATGGATTTTTGGCACCCACTTTGGTAACCCCTGCAAGGTCTCGGGTGTATGGAAAAGGGACATCTCCTGTCAGTTACCTGGTGAAACTCACTTTTTGTGGACTCTTCATACACTCATCGAAACAGACCGTATTGTGAACTCACTTGCACTGTAAAGGTACAGTGGTTACTTTGTGAGATTAGCGTTTGAGAGGTACTGTGTGTCTGCCGAATCACTTTCAGAAAGGTGTGGTTGCTGTTTCTGGCGTATCTCTGTGAGACTCACTTCTTCGCTGTATTTTTGAAGCTCCATCTTCAAGGTTGTCTCTTCACTACACTGAATTTAAAAGTCTCTCCTATCAATTCCCCTGTGAATCCCTGAAACTTTCTGAACTGACATTCTGAGACTATGCTTCAGTAAGACTCTGTTAAGAATTGTTTCTAAGTTTAACCATTGGGCAGCTATAGATGCATAGAGCTGTTAACTTTGTTTTAAGTTAGTGGCTTGTTTAATTTTCTATGTTTCTGCTTGGGTGTTAATAAACTTAGTTGTTTTGCATGTAGCAGCATCTGGGGGCTTTGTTGGCAGTGTAGGGAGAGGGAAATGGGATTAGCAAAGTATTAGTCCAAATCGGCACAGCATGTGCTATCTGGCACGAACCGAGGATTCAATGCTTTATCTCTCTATGACTCATTTACTCTACAAGTTAAAAGAACAGTTAGTGTACAACCAAAATGCATACCCAGGCAGATATATCGGAGATATTTCAGAAACTCTTAGATAAATACATAGATAACAGAAAAATAGAGGGCTATGTAGGAGTGAAGGGTTAAATCGATCTTACAGTAGGTTAAAAGATCAACACAATATTGTGGGCCGAAGGGCCTGTACTTTGCTGTAATGTTCTAAATTAAAACCTTTGCATTGATAAAATAATTAATTTGTGCACTGATGGATCAACACAGTTTGACTCTATGTCACATTTTTCTAATGATTCCATTTCATTTGTTACGTGGAACCAGCAATAATAGATGTGGAATGGAGTCAAGGAATTATTGATAACCCACTTCCTTTTGGGTTTGATCGAAGCTTGCACTCTTCACTCTCACTAATGACTCTGCTGTCCAAACACAACAAATTTCCACCAAAGTGTGTCTCTGGAGCAATCTCACTGCTCCTGTTACACTCTTGGTGCAGGTCCTCACGTGATACTCACAGAAAGAAAGTCACAGGTTCCAGTACATCACATACCGTCCCAGGTACATAACACACAGATTCCCAGTACATCACGTACCGTCCCAGGTACATAACACACAGATTCCCAGTACATCACGTACTGTCCCAGGTACATAACAAACAGATTCCCAGTACATCATGTACCGTCCCAGGTACATAACACACAGATTCCCAGTACATCACGTACCATCCCAGGTACATAACACACAGATTCCCAGTACATCACGTACCATCCCAGGTACATAACACACAGATTCCCAGTACATCACATACCTTCCCAGGTACATAACACACAGATTCCCAGTACATCACGTACCGTCCCAGGTACATAACACACAGATTCCCAGTACATCACGTACCGTCCCAGGTACATAACAAACAGATTCCCAGTACATCACGTACCATCCCAGGAAATGAAACTGGGGTTCATAACACATTTTATACCAAAAGAGCAACACCACCCCATCTGCCTTCCTGCGTATCCTTTTGATACAATGTGTATCCATGGACATTAAACTCGCAGCTATAATCTTCTTTCAGCTACAATTGAAGCCTACAACATCACACTTGCCAATCTGCAACTGTGCTACAAGTTCATCTACGTTACTCTGCGTACTGTATGCATTCAAACATAGTACCTTCACCTTTTTCAATGTTGTCCCCTTTTACATTGCAACTCATCCTGTTGACTGTAATTTTGCCCTGTCATCAGCCTCTGCTTACTCCAGGCTTACCAACCGCCTGGAGCCGTACCCGGCACAAGTCACACCTGCCACATGGCATAACGGGTGGAGCCCCACTGAGACAGTGGTGCACCTTGCCCTGGACACTGGAGGGGCACGCCCCGTAGACACTCCACGACCTAAAGCTGGAGCAGCGTTTCGAGCAGAGGCTGTTGGCAGAAGCAATGAGGGAAGAACTGTGCAGCAGACTGCACCATATGGGAGGATCCCCACCTGGGTGGACAACGACGGCGGTTCAGCTGGCGATGGTCACTGGTGACTGTGCAGCAATGCGGGGGAAGACGAGGTTGCACATCGCAGTGGGGAAACACGGTGGAGCAGGAGGTGTGTCTCGCCGACATCCGAGAGTCCTGCATCCTCGGTCTGGACCTGCTGCCCCGCTGGAGGGCCCGTATGGATGTGTCGGGGGCAACACTCTACCTCGGCGCCGAAGCTGTGGCTCTCCGGCAGGGCAGCTCCAGGAAGCGGTCCCAGCGGGGGCAGCCAGCACCACCGGTTTCACAGCGGCCCAGGGCAGTGCAGCACACCCAGCAGCGGCCCAGCACAACACAGCTGAACCATGGGCAAGCGACGGTGCCGGTCCTTCAGGTGTCAGCCGGTGACCACCTCCCCACCATGGAGCAGCAGCTGAGCAGAGAATAGGTGAGCGATCCCGTGTTGGCCCGGGAGAGGGAATGGCTGAGTGTGGGACGACGGCCGGAGTGGGCAGAGGTCTCCGCCCTGGACCCAGAGACCAAAGCCCTGTACTCGCAGAGGGGAACGCTGGAGGTGGCGACAGTTTGCTGTTCAAACAGTGGCAGTTGTTCGATTGTGACAGACATTTCCTGCAGCTGGTGAACCCCCGGAGGCTCCGCACCATGGTGCTGCGGTTGGTGCATGGGCTGGTGGGGGCCTTGGATTTGCAAAGATGTTGGGCAGGCTGCGTGAACGCTTCTACTGGCCTGGGTACAGGCAGGACTCTGAGCTGTTCGTGCACTGATGCAACCCTTGCATTTCCCAGAAGTGGCTGGGCCACCAGCCAAAGGTGCCACTGCGGCAGTACATGGTGAGGGCCTCGGTGTGGGTCTACTGCCCCTCCGGGAAGAAGGGACTATCCCCATCCACTGGAAGGGGTCAAGAGAGGTGCTCGACTGCATCTCCGATGGGGTTGCCTGAGCGGTGGAAGACAGTCGTGTTGCACCGGGACCAGCTGATACTGTGTCAGTCCTTGGCCACCACAGACCCAGTGAGGCTGAAGGAAGGAAGTAACACCCTGGTACCCTGCCTCTTGTCTCTCACAAACAGGTGGCAGTGTCAACACCCACCCAAACTTTGGAGCTTGCTATGGACTCTCGGGTTGCTGGGGTTGCAGTGTGATGTTCGGGGGGGGGGGGGGGGGCGGTGTGGTCAACAGCCCACCCCTGCATTTCCAACAACCAGTACTGTTTATTGTCTTTGTGTTAAAATGCTTTTGTGGGATTATAGTGTGAAGTTCCAGTTCATTTATTGTTACATTTTAGCTTGGGTTATACAGTTATTCACTTGTGTATTTGTGGGTCACCCTGACCACAACCGGGGTGTGTGATGGTCACCTCCCCCATCTGTATGAGACTGGTTGGGTTCATTTTCCGGGTCATGGTGCCCGGTCTGTTTTGTGTTTATCACAATAAAAGTTTTTGAGTTAAAGAGCTTCCCCATCTGTCATTATGGACCAAATGCTTGCCACAGTATTTCACCAAAGACTCTAGCAAATTTCTACAGATGTACTGCGGAGAGCATTCTGACAGGTTGCATCTCCATCTGACATGGAGGGGCCACTGCACAAGATTGGAAAAAGCAAATGCTGTAAACTCAGCCAACTCCATCCTCGGCACTATCCTCTCCAGCACTGAGGGCACGTTCAAAAGGCAAAGCATCAAAAAGGTGGCCCCCATCAAGGCCCATCTATCACTACAGACACACTAAATTTCTTGTTACTACCATGATAGTGGAGGAACAGCAGCCTGAAGGAACACACCTGATGCTTTAGGAGCAGCTTCTTCCCTTCTGCCATTAGATTTCTGAATGGACAATGAGCCAACCCATGAACAGAACCTCATTATTTTTGCTCCCCTTGTTTAATTATTTATTTCTTATTGTAAGTTATAGTATTTTATGTACCGCTGCTGTAAAACATCAAATTTCATGACATGTATCTGGAATATTAAACCAGATTCTGATTCTTGTAGAAGTTATGAGATTTGGAGGTGCTACTTCATCTTTTTCTAACTTATGGATGATAATGGCACATTGTTTATTATGAAGAATAATTCAAACACCCAAAGACATTTGCTGGTAGCTTAATGACTTTTGAAGATTGTTCTTAGCATGTAGCAGCATCTGGGGGCTTTGTTGGCAGTGTAGGGAGAGGGAAATGGGATTAGCAAAGTATTAGTCCAAATCGGCACAGCATGTGCTATCTGGCACGAACCGAGGATTCAATGCTTTATCTCTCTATGACTCATTTACTCTACAAGTTAAAAGAACAGTTAGTGTACAACCAAAATGCATACCCAGGCAGATATATCGGAGATATTTCAGAAACTCTTAGATAAATACATAGATAACAGAAAAATAGAGGGCTATGTAGGAGTGAAGGGTTAAATCGATCTTACAGTAGGTTAAAAGATCAACACAATATTGTGGGCCGAAGGGCCTGTACTTTGCTGTAATGTTCTAAATTAAAACCTTTGCATTGATAAAATAATTAATTTGTGCACTGATGGATCAACAAACGGAACCAGTGAAAAACAAAGAAAAATATCGATTTAAGGATCAAATAAGCTGACATTACACATTCGTTTAGCATTTTAATCAATTACCACAAAGCTTTAATGGGAACTTTGGAGCCATTGAACAACTTTATTTTTATGTATTTATTAGACCATGGGGTGGGAGCATTGCCAGCTGGGCCTGCATTGATTGAACATCCCAAGGTGCTCCTGAACTTGTTCAAAGAGCAGTTATGAAACAACTGGGTTTTGTAGATTGGGAATTGCAAAGGAAGATCCCTTTTCCAGAAAAACATTTGTTCACCTGTCACTGAGTAGTTGCCACAACGTCAAAGCGCAATCCATTTGGAATCAGGCTTAATATCTCTGGCAAATGTTGTGATATATGGTGTTTTGTAGTAGGAGTACAGTGCAATGCGAAAAAAAACTAATATTACTATCAGAAATATGCATTCAGCTTACTTTAGTACATACTTCTGTACCTAATAAAGAGGCCACTGATTGTAGGTTTGTGGTTTTCTGCTGCCGTAGCCCATCTGTTTCAAGGTTTGATGTGTTGTATGTTCAAAAATGCTCTTCTTTACACATCGTTATAGTGCATGGTTATTTCAGTTATAAGACATTGGAGCAGAATTAGGCAAATTGGCCCATTGAGTCTGCTCCGGCATTCCATCATGGCAGATGCATTACCTTCTCAAACCTATTCTGCTTTCTCCCTGTAACCTTTCATGCCATGTCTAATTACAAACCTATCAACCTTTATCTTAAGTACATTCAATGACCTGGCCTTCACAGAAGCCTGTGGCAAAGAATTCCACAGATCTACCACCCTCTGGCTCAAGGAATTCCTCCTCATTTCAGTTATAAATGTATGTCCCTCTATTCTGAAGCTGTGACATCCGATCCTAGACTCCCCCACCACAAGTAACATACTCTCCAAACCCACTCTATCTAGGCCTTTCAACATTCAATAGGTTTCAATGAGATCACTCCTCATTCTTCTAAATTCCAGTGTGTGAAGGCCCAGAGCCATTAGTCACCCCTCGCAAAATAAGCCTTTCATTTCTGTATTCAATCTCATGAAATGCTTTTGAATGTTCTCCAACATCCTTTCTTAAATAAGGGGCCCAAATCTGCTCACAATACTGCAACTGACTCACCAGTTCTTTATAAAATCTCAACATTACATCTTTGCTTTTATATTCTCATCCTCTTGAAATGAATGCTAACATTGCATTTGCTTCCTCACCACAGTTTCAACCTGCAAGTTAAACTTTAGGGAATCCTGCACAAGGACTCCCAAGACCCAATGCATCTCAGTTTTTTGTATTTTCTCTCTACTTAGAAAATAGTCAACCCTTTCATTTCTTCTACCAAAGTGCATAACCATACAATTCCCAACACCGCATTCCATCTCCCATTTCTTTGCTCATTTGCCTAATCTAAGACCTCCTATAGTCTCTCTACTTCCTCAAACCTACCTGCCCTTTCACCTATCTTCATATCATCTGCAAACTTTACAACAAAGCCATCAATTTTGTCATCCAAATCACAGACATGCTGTATAATGTAAAAAGTATCAGACCCAACCCCTGTTGAACACCACTAGTCACTGGCAGCCAACCGGAAATGGCTATTTTTATTCCCACTTTGCCTCCACCCAATTAACCACTGCTAGATCCATGCTAGAATCTTTCCTGTAATACCATGTGCTCATACCTTGTTAAGGATTCTCATCTGTGGCACCTTGTCAAAGGCTTTCTGAAAGTCCAAGTACACAACGTCAACCCATTCTCATTTCTCTATCCTGCTTGTTACTTCTTCAAAGAACTCCAATAGATTTGTCAGGTAAGATTTTCCCTTGAGGAAACCATGCTGGCTACGGCCTATTTTATTGTGCGCCTCTAAGTATCCTGAGACCTCATCCTTAATAATCGACTCTGTTAATAAACATCTTCACAACCACTGAGGTCAGTTTAACTGGCCTATAGTTTCCTTTCTTCTGCCTCTCTCCCTTCTTGAAAAGTGGAGTAAGATTTGCAGTTTTCCAGTCTTCTGGAAACATACCAGAATCTAGTGATTCTTGAAAGATCATTACTACAAACATAAGAAATAGGAGCAGCAGTCGGTTATGTGGCCCATCGAGCCTGCTCCGCCATTCCATTAGATCATGGCTGATCTGGCCATGAACACATCTCCACCTATCTTCCTTTTCCCCATAACCCTGAATTCCCCTACTATGCAAAAATACATCCAACCTTCTTTCTATGATCTCTTCAGCCTCCTCTTTCAGAACCCTGGTGTGTAGTTCATTTGGCCCAGGTTGCTTATCTACATTCAGATCTTTGGCTTCTGATAGTGCGGATAGTCAGAGGCTTTTTCCCAGGGCTGAAATGGTTGCCACAAGAAGACAGAAGTTTTAAGGTGCTGGGGAGTAGGTACAAGGAGAATAGAACATGGAACAATACAGCACAGTACAGGCCGACCCTTAATCCTGCCTCCCATATAACCCCCCCCCCCCCCCCCACCACCTTAAGTTCCTCCATATACCTGTCCAGTAGTCTCTTAAATTTCACTAGTGTATCTGCCTCCACTGATTCAGGCAGTGCATTCCACGCACTAGCCTTTCTCTGAGTAAAAAACCTTCCTCTAATATCCCCCTTGGACTTCCCTCTCCTTACCTTAAAGCCATGTCCTCGTGTATTGTGCAGTGGTGCCCTAGGGAAGAGGCACTGGCTGTCCACTCTATTCCTCTTAATATCTTGTATACCTCTATCATGTCTCCTCTCATCCTACTTCTCTCCAGAGAATTAAGCCCTAGCTCCCTTAATCTCTGATCATAATGCATACTCTCTAAACCAGGCAGCATCCTGGTAAATCTCCTCTGTACCCTTTCCAAAGCTTCCACATCCTTTCGATAGTGAGACAACCAGAACTGGACACAGTACTCCAAGTGTGGACTAACTAGAGTTTTGTAGAGCTGCATCATTACTCCATGACTCAAACTCTATCCCTCGACTTATGAAAGCTAACACTCCATGAGCTTTCTTAACTACTCTATCTACCCGTGAGGCAACTTTCAGGGATCTGTGGACATGTATCCCCAGATACCTCTGCTCCTCCACACTTCCAAGCATCCTGTCATTTACTTTGTACTCTGCCTTTGAGTTTGTCCTTCCAAAGTGCACCACCTCACACCTCTCCAGGTTAAACTCCATCTGCCAGTTCTCAGCCCACTTCTGCATCCTATCAATGTCTCGCTGCAATCTTCGACAATCCTCTACACTATCCACAACACCACCAACCTTTGTGTCATCTGCAAATTTGCCAACCCCCACATCCAGGTCGTTAACAAAAATCACGAAAAGTAAAGGTCCCAGAACCGATCCTTGTGGGACACCACTAGTCACAACCCTCCAATCTGAATGTACTCCCTCCACCACAACCCTCTGCTTTCTGCAGGCAAGCTAATTCTGAATCCACCTGGCCAAACTTCCCTGGATCCCATGCCTTCTGACTTTCTGAATAAGCCTACCATGTGGTATCTCATCAAATGCCTTACTAAAATCCATGTAGATCACATCCACTGCACTACCCTTATCTATATGCCTGGTCACCTCCTCAAAGAACTCTATCAGACTTGTTAGACATGATCTGCCCTTCAGAAAGCCATGCTGACTGTCCCCAATCAGACCATGATTCTCTAAATGCCCATAGATTCTATCTCTAAGAATCCTTTCCAACAGCTTTCCCACCACAGATGTAAGGCTCACTGGTCTATAATTACTCGCACTATCCCTACTACCTTTTGTTGAACAAGGAGACAACATTCGCTTCTCTCCAATCCTCCGGTACCATTCGTGTGGACAACGAGGATATATAGATCCTAGCCAGAGGCTCAGCAATCTCTTCCCTTGCCTTGTGGAGCAGCTGGGGAATATTCCATTAGGCCCCCGGGACTTATCCATCCTCATGTATTTAAACAACTCCAACAACTCTTCTCCCTTAATATCAACATGCTTCAGAATATCAACCTCACTCATATTGTCCTCACCGTCATCAAGTTCCCTCTCATTGGTGAATAGCAGGCACATCTTCTCACCTTTATCTTTAATTGGTCTTATCTTCACTACTGTCAACCTTTTGTTCTTCACATAATTGAAGAAGGGGTTCTCCTTTACCCTACTCACCAAGGCTTTCTCATGCCTCCTTCTTGCTCTCCTCAGCCCCTTCTTAAGCTCCTTTCTTGTTACCCTATATTCCTGAATAGACTTATCTGATCCTTGCTTCCTAAACTTCATGTATGCTGCCTTCTTCCATCTGACTAGATTCTCCACCTCAGTTGTCACCCATGGTTCCTTCATCCTACCATTCTTTATCTTCCTCACCGGGACAAATTTATCCCTAACATCCTGCAAGAGATCCCTAAACATCAACCACATGTCCATAGTACATTTCCCTGCAAACATCATCCCAATTCACACCCACAAGTTCTAGCCTAATAGCCTCATAATTTGCCCTTCCCCAATTAAAAATTTTCCTGTCCTCTCTGATTCTATCCTTTTCCATGATAATGTTAAAGGCCACGGAGAAGTCAGGGGTAAGTTTTTTTACTCAGAGAGTGGTGAATGCGTGGAATGGACTGCCGGCAGCAATGGTGGAGGCGGATACGAAGGCTCTTTTAAGAGGCATTTAGAAAGGTAGATGGAGCTCACTAAAATAGAGGGCTATGGGTAAGCCTAATAACTTCTCAGGTAGGGACATGTTCGGCACAAACTTGTTAGCCGAAGGGCTGTAGGTTTTTTATGTTGTTATGTTTCTCAAGCACCTTCTCACTAGTAATAGCAATTGTGCTCACATTTGATCCCTAATACTCTCGAACATCCTGTGTCTTCCACAGGAAAGAGGAATGCTTTTTCATTTTGTCTGCTATTTCCTTGTTCCCATTACTAACCCTTCAGTGTCATTTTCCAGTGGTCCGATATCTACTCTTGCCTCTTTTACTCTTTATATATCTGAAAAAATCTTTTGGTTGTCTTTGGTATTACTTACCTTCATATTTCATCTATTCTCCCATTATGGCTTTTAGTTGTCTTCTGTTGATTTTTATTTGTTTCTCAATCCACTAATTTCCTATTAATTTTTGCTCTATTATATACCCTCTCTTTCACTTTTATGGTGGCTTGACTTCCCTCATCAGCCACAGTTGCATAATCCTCCCATTAGAATGATCCTTCTTCCTTGGGATGTTTCTACCCTACAACTTCCAAATTACTCCCAGAAACTCCAGCTCTGTTGTCATCCCTGCTAATGCTCCTTCCAATCAACTTTAGCCAACTCCTCTCTCATGCCTCTGTAATTTCCTTTTCTCCACTGCAATACTGATAGATCTAACTTTAGCTTCTCCCTCTCAAAGTTCGGTGTGAAGCCTATCATAATATGATCAGTTTCCTTAGCACTCCTTTATCTTAGTCAAATCCTGTTGAATGCACAACACACATATCATGATAGCTGATCCTGTAGTGGACTCAACCACAAGCTGCTCTAAAACATCACCTCATCAACAAATTCTCTCTTGGGATCCAGGACCAACCTAATTTTTCCACCTTACCAGCATATTGAATTCCCCCATGACTACTCTAGCATTGTACTATTGGCATGCCTTTTATATACCCCATTGTAATGTATAGCCCATATCCTGGCTACTGTTTGGGGGCCTGTATACAACTTACATCAGGGTCTTTTTAATTTTACATTTCCTTAACTCTACACACAAGGTTTATACCTTCTTGTCCTATGCTACCTCTTTCTAAGGATTTGAGATAAATTTTTACCAGCAGAACCATGCCTCCCCCTCTGCTTACCTGCCTGCCTTTTCAATACAAGGTGTATCCTTGGACATTAAGATTTCAACTATATTTTTTTTAGCCACAACTCAGTGATGCCCACAATATCATACTTGCCAATATCTACCAGTACCTCAAGATCTGCCTTATGCGTGAATTTAAATACAACACCTTCAGTCCTGTATGTTTCACCTTTATTGATTTTGTTCCCCTTTTACACTGAAACTCATCCCACTGACTACAATATTGCTTCTTAACAACTTGACCAAGTCTGGCCATTCTCCTCTGACCTCTGTCATTAACAAAGCATTTTCATCCATTAATCTGCCACTCACTGGATTCTTTTTGTTTTTCACATCATTCTCTGTAGACTGTAGTGTGTGAAAATCCTAGGAGATCAGCAGTTTCTTAGGCACTCCGAGCGAGGTTGGAGGTGACATTGGATGCATGTCAAATCTGGCAGGGTTTGAGAGACATTACAGGCCTATGAATGCTGCTGCCTACAATTACTTTGCAAACATTTTTCACCTGCTAGGCTCCTTATCCATGAGGGATTGGTTCCGGGACCTCCCGCGGATACAAAAAAATGCAGATGCTCAAGTTCCTTATATAAAATGGCGTAGTATTTGCATATATCCTCCCATATACTTTAAATCATCTCCAGATTACTTATAATACCTAATTACAATGTAAATGCTATGTAAATAGTTGTTATACTCTAATGTTTAGGGAATATTGACAAGAAAAAAAGCTGTACATGTTCCTCTCGCTCACAACACAAGCAGCAAACGAATAAGATATGAGGCGAACAATGATCAAACAATGAGCAAAACTTTTAAGCATCTCTAGATTACAGAACTTATAACACCTAATACAATGGAAATGCTATGTAACTAGTTGTTACACTGTCTTGTTTAGGGAATATTGACAAGATAAAAAGCTGTACATGTTCCTCTCGCTCACAACACAAGCAGTGAACAAACAAGACATGAGGCGAACAATGATCAAACAACGAGTAAGACTTGTAATACCTGTACAGGAGTTGTTACACTGTCTTGTTTAGGGAATAAGGACGCTTTTGAGGATGCTCTATAATACTAAAGTCAGGAACTGTGGAGGTTGAGGGCTGAAGATCTTTATGCTCTTGAAGTTGTAGCATTTTACATAGCCAGCCAGCCATTAACTAGCCTTAAACTCTTTTCTCTCGCTCTCATCAACCCTGTCACAGTAGTGCTCATAGAGACAAAGAGCTTTTTCAAGTATAATTTGGCCAATGACAGGGATATGCTTCTGTGACACATCCTCTAGCCACCCAATTAATGCTTTCTCAGTTTTCGCAAGCACTTTATCACCAACCAGAGAGACCATTTTTACTGTTGTAACACTTGCACGAATTTCAGCTTCTTTCTGCTTTATTGTGCGAATGCTTGATTCGTTCTTACCGACCTTATGGCCCACTTCGGAATGCGAACGTGCCACTTTTCAAAAGATCTAAGATTTCCACTTTCTTGGTGAGAGATAGCACTTTACGCTCTCTCTTAGCCTTTGAGGAATTGCTTTGAATTAATTGCTTTTTGGGAGCCATTTTTTCACTGCAACAAAGTAGTGAACGATTGAGACGCCAGGTGAACAATGCTCAAGCAACGAGTGCCGGAAGAGCACTTTCAGGTTTTCTCAATTCACGGTTGGTTGAATTCGCGCATGCGGAACTCGCGGATAAGGAGGGCTGACTGTACTTCCTATAAAGGCAAAACCCAAAAGCATGAATGGCAGCGATGCTTCACTACCAGATATTCTCAAAACCCACTTTGAAATAGAAAATATAACCACAGCTGTGAAGAACCCTGCTGTTCCTGATGACCCTGTAATCTCTGTCTTGGAGGCTGATGTTAGGCTGTCTTTAAGGAGGGTGAATAATTCAAGGAGGCAAACCTTGACAGAGTACCTGGTAAGGCTCCAAAAACTTGTGCCAACCAACTGGCAGAGTATTCAAGGGCATTTTCAATCTCTTGTTGCTACAGTTGGAAGTTCCCACCTGCTTTAAAAAGGCAACAATTATACCAGTGGCTAAGAAGAGTAGAGTGAGCTGGTCTAATGACTATCGCCCTGTAGCACTCACATCTACGGTGATGAAATCCTTTGAGAATGAACTCCTGCCTCAGCAAGGAATTTGACCCACAGCAATTTGCCCATTGCTACAATAGGTCTACAAACACCTAAGTCAGGATGCTGTTCATTGACTGTAGCTCAGCATTTAACATCATCATTCCCACAGTCCTGATCGATAAGCTACAGAACCTGGGCCTCTGTACCTTCCTCTGCAACTGGATCCACGACTTCCTAACCAGATTGTTGATAATATCTCTTCCTCACTGATGATCAACACTGCCGCACCTCAGGGGTGTGTGCTTAGCCCACTGTTCTACTTCCTTTATACCCATGACTATGTGGCTAGGCATAGCTCAAATGCTATCTATAAGTTTGCTGATGATACAAGCATTGTTGATAGAATCTCAGATGGACTAAGACATACCAGCCTGTTGAGTGTTGTTGCAGCAACAACCTTGCGCTCAATAAGATGAAAGAGCTGATTGTGGACTTCAGGAAGGGTAAGACATGGGAACACAAACCAATGCTCATTGAGGGATCAGAAATGGAGAGAGTGAGCAATTTCAAGTTCCTGGGTGTCAAGATCTCTGGGGATCAAACCTGGTCCCAACGTATTAATGCAGCTTTAAAAAAGGCAAGACAACAGCTGTATTTCATTAGGAGTTTAAAGAAATTTGATTTGTCACCTATAACACTCGAAAACTTTTATAGATGTGCGGTGGAGTGCATTCTGACCGACTGGTATGGGAGGCAGTGGGGTGGGTAGGGGCTACTGAACAGGTCTGAAAAAAGCTGTTGAAAGTTGTAAAACTAGTCAGCTCCATCTTGTGTACTAGCCTCCATAGTATCCAACATATCTTCAAGGAGCAGCATCTCAGAAAGGCAATGTTGATTATTAAGGACCCCCATCTCCCAGGGAATGCCCTCTTCTTATTGTTACCATCAGGAAGGAGGTAAAGAAGCCTGAAGATACACGTTCAGCAGTAGCTTCCTCCCCTCTGATTCCTAAATGAACATTGAACTCATAAACATTATCGCACTTTTTAAAATATTATTTCCGTTTTGTACTATTTGTAATCTATTAAAAATATATACTTAGTGTAATTGATATACCTTTTTTTTCTTTCTATATACTGTGTTGCATTGTACTGCTGTTGCCAAGTTAACAAATTTCATGTCATATGCTGGCAATAATAAACCTGATTCTGACTCAAACTATCCCATCAGGTACCAGCGGTCAAAGTCACTTCAATCACATTTCTTCACAATATTGATGTTTCATATGAACAACGATAGACTCTCTTGACCATGTCTGCGTGCTTTCAGACATTGAGATGTTGCCACATGATTGGCAGATTAGATATTTGCATTAATGAGCAAGTGTACCAAATAATGTGGCCACTGAGTGTATGCATTTATACAAAATTAAATTAATAATTAAAGACGTAAGAAATTCTTTTAAGGTAATGTTTGTAGGCTGGTTCAAAGTTTAGAATGCGCAATGTGACATAAGCAATTTACTTTTATTATAAGTTACTTTTGCTTCATTCTCTATCAACTGGCTCTTAAATATTCAACAGAATATATTGCAATCTAGAATACTAGAGAAACAAACAATGTGATGGAGAAGCTCAGTTCCAATGGCATCTGTGGGAGGAAAGGAAATGTAGTTGTTTAGAGTTGAAGCACTGCATCAGGTCAATAGACAATAGACAATAGGTGCAGAAGTAGACCATTCGGCCCCTCCAGTCTGCACCGCCATTCTGAGATCATGGCTGATCATTCACTATCAATACCCAGTCCCTGCCTTGTCCCCATATCCCTTGATTCCCCTATCCATCAGATATCTATCTAGCTCCTTCTTGAAAGCATCCAGACAATTGGCCTCCACCATCTTCCGAGGCAGTGCATTCCACACCTCCACAACTCTCTGGGAGAAGAAGTTTTTCCTCAACTCTGTTTTAAATAACTGACCTCTTATTCTCAATCCATGCCCTCTGGTACTGGACTCTCCCAACATCTGGAACATATTTCCTGCCTCAATCCTATCAAATCCTTTAATTATCTTAAACGTTTCAATCAGATCCCCTCTCAATCTCCTCAATTCCAGCGTGTACAAGCCCAATCTCTCCATTCTCTCTGTGTAAGACAGCCCTGCCATCCCAGGAATCAACCTAGTGAATCTACGCTGCACTTCCTCAATTGCCAGAATGTCCTTCCTTAAACCTGGAGACCAAAACTGTACACAATATTCCAGGTGTGGTCTCACCAGGGCCCTGTACAAATGCAAAAGGACATCCTTGCTCTTGTACTCAATTCCCCTTATAATAAAGGCCAACATTCCATTTGCCCTCTTCACTGCCTGTTGCACTTGCTCATTCACCTTCATTGACTGATGAACTAGGACTCCTAGGTCTCTTTGCATTTCTCCCTTACCTAACTCTACACCGTTCAGACAATACTCTGCCCTCTTGTTCCTGCTTCCAAAGTGGATAACTTCACATTTACTCACATTGAATGACATCTGCCAAGTATCTGCCCACTCACCCAGCCTATTCAAGTCTCCCTGTATTAGCCTAACGTCCTCTTCGCATGTCACACTGCCACATCGTCAGCAAATTTGCTGATACAGTTTTCAATGTCCTCATCTAAATCGTTGACATAAATCGTAAAGAGCTGTGGTCCCAATTCAGAGCCCTGTGGTACCCCACTAGTCACCTCCAGCCAGTCCGAGAAACACCCATTCACTGCTACCCTTTGCTTTCTATCTGCCAACCAGTTTTCTATCCATGTTGAAACCCTGCCCCCAATGCCATGAGCTCTGATTTTACTCACCAATCTCCTATGTGGCACCTTATCGAATGCCTTCTGAAAATCTAGGTACACAACATCCACTGGCTTACCCTCGTCTAACATCCTTGTTACACCCTCAAAAAACTCCAACAGATTAGTCAAGCATGATTTGCCCTTGGTAAATCCATGCTGGCTTGGCCTAATCCTATTACTGCCATCAAGATGTGCCACTATTTCGTCCTTAATAATGGACTCAAGCATCTTCCCCACGACTGACGTTTTTCCTTCCCTCCCTTCTTGAAAAGTGGGATAACATTAGCCACTCCCCAATCTTCAGGAACTGATCCTGAATCATTGGAAAATGATTACCAATGCATCCGCAATTTCCTGAGCCACCTCTTTTAGAACCCTCAGATGCAGACCATCTGGACCCGGGGATTTATTAGCCTTCAGTCCTACCAGTCTACTCATCACAGTTTCTTTCCTAATGTCAATCTGTCTCAATTCCTCTGATATCTTATGACCCTGGCCCATCCATACATCTGGGAGATTGCTTGTGTCCTCCCTGGTGAAGACAGATCTAAAGTACACATTAAATTCTGTTCCATACGGCTTTCACTGAAAGGGATGGCAAATATAATAACATTGAAGCTATTTGCCCTTGAGTTTAGGAAGTGTAGGCTTCTAATGCGATTTTCAAACTACTTCACATTTTAAAGTTGATGACTTCTGTGAAAAGCCATCTGATTCAATAAGGAAAGCTGCTTATAAGTGACTTCATATCCCTTAGTATTATGGCTGACTCTTGCTGGAAGCATTAACTTCAAGAATACGCTGATCTAGGTGATAAATACCAACTTTTCCAGCAACAGACATACTTTCTATATGAAGAAAATAAAGTCAAATTTCATCATCTCAAAATATTTCAGCAGTGAAAACAGCCTATCAAACTATCAAGAGGGAGTAGTGTTCAGAGAGATGCAAAAGACTGCAAAGGCTGGAATATAGAGCAAAATACAAATGGCAGGAGGAACTCCATTCAAAATAGCATGGTCAGTGACATGGTCATGCACTTTGCTGGAAGAAATAAATGGGAAGACTATTATTTAGATGGGGAGGGAATTCAAAATGCAGAGATGCAAAGGGACTTGGGAGTCCTTGTGCAGGATATCCTAAAGGTTAACCTCCCAGTTGTCGGTGCTGAAGAAGGCGAATATGATGTTGGCATTCAGTTCTAGAGGTATACAGTAGAATATAACAGCAGGGAAGCAATATTGAGGCTCTATAAGGTATTCATGCGACCATACTTGGAGTATTATGTACAGTTTTGGGCTCCTTATTTTAGAAAGGATATGCTGACATTTTAGAGGATTCAGAGAAATTCACCAGACTGATTCCAGAAATAAAAGGAATGTATGTAATGAGGAATGTTTGGCAGCTCTTGGGTTGTATTCCCTGGAGTTCAGGAGAATGAGGGGGGATCTTATAGAAACATTCTGAATATTAAAAGCCCTGAACAAATTAGATATGGCAAAGTTATTTCCCATGGTTGGCGAGTCTAGGACAAGAAGGCATAACCTCAGGATTGAAGGGCATCCATTTAGAACAAAGATGAGGAGAAATTACTTTAGTCAGAGGGTCATGGAAATAGTTGCCAAGTCATTGGGTGTTTTTAAGGCAGAGATAGATAAGTTCTTGATTAGCCAGGGTGTCAAAGGGTATGGGGAGAAGACTGAGGAGTGGGGATGATTGGAAGAATTGGATCAGCCCATGATTGAATGGTGGAGCAGACTTGATGGGCCAAATGGCCTACTTCTGCTACTATATTTTATGGTCTTAATTTTCAGATCACAAACTATCTTGTGCCTTAGTGTTTTCTGAGTTCAACCAGTTTAAACCACTTGCTCTAGCTTTATAGGTTTTTTGCTCATCATACCTTCTGCAGTTTTAAACTGACTAAGAAAATATGCAGTAATGGAAAATTATTTTCGTTGACTTCAAAACAGCCAGACTCCAGAAGTAGTGTGCAATACATAAGCACTTCTATGTCACACTTTTAACACTTGTGATTGAAGAAAAATGTCTGCAAGTATCATCTCAATCTTATAGGCAGTTCAGTAACATCCCTTTCATATAGTTTCAAATTGTAATACCTTATGTAACTTAAGTAAAGTTTTTCTCTTTAAGTAGACCACTAATATGAGTGGGCATCATTTTAAGGTGTTTGGCAGAAAGTATGTGTTGTGTATTTAATATTTCAAAAATATTTGAGTAACCCCGTGTGTATGCATAAGCACTCGTTTGTTTAAATTATTCACTATGAGTTTTATTTATACACATGAATTGCATTTGTCATCACATTACCACATGTTAAGTGTCCAAGCCTCCCTTAAGGTAAACTCGAATTTACACCCACATTTTAGACTCCTGCTGTTTAATGTTTTGAAGTTACAAAGCTTAACACTGGCAATGATGTATTGATAAAATGAGTCTGAAGTGGCTGCTGATCCTTTTAAGCACAACAAGATGTCCAAACTTAAAAAAAACACACCAAGGAGTGACGAAACAGAGCAGTATATGTTCTTCCAAATAATCATTAAAAAAAAATCAGAACAGGTTGGCTACATCGGAAAGATTGATCGGTTTGATTACACAACGGGTAATTGGTTCATGTATACTGAGCTATTGGAACAATATTTTGAAGCAAATGAAATAGCCAGAGAGAAACAAGTTAGCAATTTTGCTAAGTGCATTGGGTTTAAAGGCATGTACTTTACTTCAAAGTTTCACTGTTCCAACCAGAGCAGCAGAAATAAGCTTGCTGATATTGTTAACATAATGCAGGAACATTTAGAACCAAAGCCATTGTTGACTGCAAAATGCTTTACATTTCAAAAACAAAGGGAATCTATTTCAACACACGTGGATGAAGTGAAGAGATGGTCAGTTCGGTAACGGCCTTAACAATGCACTGATAGAGTATTTCGTTTGTGGAATCTTAAATGAAAACATTCAAAAATGGCTGTTAACTGAAGCATAACTTAAGAAACATAGAAATCTACAGCACATTACAGGTCCTTCGGCCCACAATGATGTGCCGACCATGCAAGCTACTCTAGAAACTACCTAGAATTTCCCTACCACATAGCCCTCTATTTTTCTAAACTCCATGTACCTATCTAAGAGTCTCTTAAAAGACCCTATTGTATCCACCTCTACCACCTTTACTGGCAGTGCATTCCACGCACCCACCACTCCCTGTGTGAAAAACTTACCTTGCATTACTTATCTAATTTGCATTCAAAAGAGCAGTTGAAAAAAAAATTGCTGTTTCAATAGAAACTGAGACAGATGCAATTGAGTTGCTGTCAGGAATGAAGGTGAATGTGAACAAAACTCCACTGACTAAATAGAGACCAGCCTTACTGAACAAACTAAAGCTGGCCCTCCTTATCCACAGGGGATTGGTTCCGAACCCCCACGGATACCAAAAAGCGCAGATGCTCAAATCAGTGGACTTTAGAATCCGGCGGAGCACCGGACCTTATTTAACCTGGATCAGTGTAGTGGACTTTAGGACCCAACGGAGCTCCAGGACTTACTTAACCTGTCTTAGTGCAGTGGACTTCAGGACCCAGCAGGGTTCGGGACCCGCCGCCTGCAATGTTTCTGTTCCAGAAAATGATCCCGATTGAAAATAAAGTGGAAATAATAAAGTGATTGGAAAGAGGTGAACACCATTGGTCATTGGAAAAGTGTTAGGCTACAGTCGGTCAATGATCAGAACAATTTTAAAGGATAAAGTGAGAATAATGGAGCATGTGAAAGGCTCTGCCCCGATGAAAGCTACAATTATTACTAATCAATGCAGTGGTTTAATTATTGAAATACATATGTTTCTTAAGTGTTTTATATGCATAGAAAGGTAAAATATATACAATATACTAAGACAAACATTTGACTAACTGACGCTAAATAATACTGGATGTACCTGTTCCAACTTAGAGAAATTCCATTTTTTTTCGATTCCCTATCTGCGGTAACCTATGCACATTCTCCCATATACTTTAAATCATCTCTAGATTACTTATAATACCTAATACAATGTAAATGCTATGTAAATAGCTTTTATACTGTATTGTCTAGGGAATAATGACAAGGAAACAAAGGTCTGTACATGCTCAAACAACAAGTGCTGGAGAGAAAACTTTCGGGTTTTCCCAATTCACAGTTGGTTGAATCCGTACATGCAGAATCTGCGGATAAGGAGGGCCGACTGTATGTTACTTTTGTGGCAGGGGCTCCCATGCACCAAACAAATGCAGATTTAAAAATGAAACTAGCAGAAAATGCAACAGAGTAGAACACATACAAACAGCACTTTGGACAGTCAAAACCAAATGGACTGCACAGAAAATTCTATTTGTAGTTTCAAACAGAGCACTAATTTGCATGTTGTTGATAAAAAAATCTGATGATGAGAGTGATACAGGATTGTGTAGCCTTGAACTTAACAGTGTGAAAATGTGGCTTAAGCCAGAAATGGCAAATTAGATAAAATTAAATTGAAACAGCTGAACCAGCGTCCAGTCATTCCACAAAATGAATTTAAGCAGCATTTTGAAGATTCCAAACTGAAGCCTGTAGATATCCAACTGAGAACTTATACTGGAGAAAAGCTAACTCCTGTGGGAATGAAATTCGTAACTGTGAAATACAACAACAAGCTACACTGAGCTTGTATGGGGTAAAAACAGACAGACCAACATTATGGGGACATGCTGGGATAGCTACAGCTTGATGAGAGATCCATCCATTATTTGAATGCCACATTCCCCGCAAAGAAACCAAATAAAGGTATTGAATACAACTCTCTCTATGCTGAACACATGAGCCGTAGCCCAACACAATGTTTGGAAAACATATTGCACCAGGGAAGGATCATGCTGCTCAGAGGAGTCATGGAAGTGACAAACACAGTGTTCCGACTACAAAAGTTTTTTGTAGGCAACATATCTGAGAAAACTTCTGACATGTTAATCAGACAGTTACTTGCAAAATATGGCTGGGCTTCAAGCTATAAGTGAGTTTAAGGAGCTTCAGGAAAGTTGCAAGTATTCTGCTTCTATAAGTATAAAGAACCGGAATCTACTCTGCAAGCATTAAGGATATGGCATGAACTTCAAGTGGGAAATAAAAAGCTACTTGTGAAGTAGATGCAAAGACCAAAGCCCAAATGGATGAGTGAAGGGACAAAATGAAAGGAGTCAATGGAGACATGAAAACAGAGGATTCGCCAGATGATGTTGTGAACAGGGGTGTATCTACAGAAAATAACCCCTACGGCAAGCACTGAAATCGTGCCCCTGTCCAAACATCTAACACCCATATTTTAGATAACTTTATCATAATATCAGCTCAAAAATTCGTCAAGCTCGTTATTCTTTTAATTAACAAATTATGGCACTACATGAAAATTATAATTGCACCTTCCTTGCTTTCACTGATGCAAATTGGTCTATGATGTGATCAAAGTCAGTTTTTTCACTTTCTTCTCTTTCTACACTCAGCAGAGCAAGATCACAGAGTCTGCCTTGACCCATGGAGCCTCTCAAATACAAAAGTATTAGTTTTAACTTGCAGAATGATCTCTCACAGCTGGCGATGGAAGCTGCGATGGTTAGCATTATCTGAATAGTAATGCGAAGATTGGGGAAGATGCTCTCATCTCCATACAGAACAATAATTTTAAGAAGGTCTTCAGGTCTTGATATTTTTATGTTGACCCGCCTTGATAGCAACATTCTGCAATCCAAAACTTCTTCATGTAGCTGCTGTCCATCAATATCAGAGCTGTACAATTCGCTCAAATTTTCACACTTCTTCTTTAGGTTGTTACTGTCAGCACCGTAACACAGTCCCTCGACATCAAGAAGAAACCCAAACTTGGTGTCAGTGTCACGCAAACGAGCGAACCTTTCGTCCATTTCTCTGTGAAGACGGTCGAGTGTTCTCTTCATGACTCTTTCCATTTCCTCCTTTGCTGTTCACCCAGCATCTCGAGTTCTCATCAGCCATTCAGTTCTTTCGTCTCTGACATCTTTCAACTTCAATATTCCATTCTGACAGAGACCGAACCCTTCTTCGAGTGACTCACTGACCAACATTTCTCTTTCATCATAAAAATGATCTCGAAGGGCTTTCAAATCCAAGGCAGCATTGTGGAAGTTCATGCTAGGATCCTGCAGCCTCTTTTGAATATGGTCAATTGGAATGAGAACAAAGTCAGCATGTGATTGTACAGCTGCCTTGCATCACTTCTTGTTTCACTGGTCTCATTTTCATTGTCTATCATGTCCTGGAGAACTTGAAGTATCTCCTCAAGGTACTTGTCGATGGGCTTCACTGCTTCTGTACTTGCACTCCACCTGGTTTCGGAGTCCAACTTAACAACCACAGACACAGTGTTTTTGAGTTTTTCCCCAGTGCTGTGCTGAACGAGAGAAAAATACGTAGGGATCTTTGATGGTTCCAAAAAACGTGACTATCATTGTATCCTGCTTGGCTTCATGTACACCCACCAAGTTGAGTGAGTGATTGTTGCAATTCACAAACACTGCCAGATTGCTTTTTCTCACTTTCTTCTTTGATGAACACTATTCTGTGTCCAGCCATCACAGCAGCATTGTCATAGCACTGTGACCGACAATCTTGTAGCTCCATTTCATCCTTCTCTAGCTGTTTCAAGATGTTTTCAACCAAGCTCTCAGCATCCTTCTGGCTTATCTGGATAAAACCAAGGAAGAACTCTCTAACACGGACTGTTTTCCTCTCAAAATCAGCTTCCACATACCTCACTACTTCTGACATCTGCTCACGGTGTGCCTGATCAGGAGCCGAGTCGAACGTGAGACCATCGTACTTGGCCTTACAAATGCTTCTCAGTAAACTCTGGCAAAAAAATGGATGCCATCATGTGAATGAATTTGTTCTGGACAGCCGGTGAAAGATAAGACATGGATCCTGGATGACTTTCCAAATGAGTGAGGTGTTCTTTTATGACAGGGTCAAAGGTGGCCAGTAGTTTCAGTAAGCCAAGGAAATTTCCCACATTGGAGTCATCATCTAGCTGAAGTGACTCCCTGTGTCCTCGCAAAGCCAGGTTCTGAGTCACAAGGAATTTTATACAGTGAAGGATTCTCATCCAGATACCATGCCACTTCTGCTTTTCCTTCTCAATCTGTGACTGAAATACGGCATCAACAAATCCTCTGTTTCCAGCTAAATTTCTTCCCATTTCTTTCCACTGTGCAAAGCATTCCCGATCCTTCTTGGCATTTTCATGAACACTAATCCTTTCAGGTGCTTTCCACTGGTTGAATCCACTTTCCTGCTCCAATGAGGATTGATGGTCTGACTGGGGTTAAAGAAGACAACAGATACAAAATGCAGACTTTTTAGAAGGGGAATAGACCAGCCACAACAATTTTCCAATTTCTTCTTGACCCAAGTTTTGTTTATTGAGCAGTTATTTGTTGGTAGGAAAGGCCCCTCACTGTTCTGGAAATACTTCAAACACAGCTTTATTTTTTCTGTTCTCAATGCGTCAGGCAGAATTGCTTTTCCAGAAGTCCAATGTCATGCTGTTCAATCGCTTCTGGTATGGCAGTTCGAGGCTCTTTGACACCATTCAGTTCACTAGGTTCAGTGTCGTCAGGTTCAATCTCATCAGGTAAAATCTCGTCGATAAACTCAATATCACCACCACCACCATCGTCTTCCCATCCTGTCACGTCCACATTCTCTGTGGCAGCTTCACTCTTAATCTCGTCATACTCGGATTTATCTGACTTGACTTCCTCCTCAGCTTGTGACCTTCGGATTCTTACAAACTTGTAGCAGGTGCAGGAGACTCCATGGAATGTGTCAAACCACTTGTTCCGGGCTTTCCAAAGAAGGACCTGAAGAACTTGCTCGACATCTTGGCTTCCGCCACCTCCAACTTTCGTCTATTCTGTCCTTCAGCTCCACTTTCCTTCTTCTTCATGAAGAAACGTTTCATGGTCTTTGTGTTGCCTTTATGGCATTTGTTTAGTTTATAATATTTTTGCTTTAGTAATTTGTTTGTTAGCATTTTTTAGTTAAAGTTAGGATTGTTTAAAGTAAATTCATTGTCTGTGATATATCGCAGCATGCAATGACGTCATATCCGGTTTTGCCGCATCTTGTGGGAAAATACCGGTTTGGAGAAACGGGAAGGAGGGGGCTCACATGTGCAAGATCAGCACAAGAAAAGTTGTCTTTCTACGCACTAGAAACATAGTGAAGCAATGCCGTAAGTTCATGAGATAATCCATATGTTGAATTAAAATGTTAACGCTGATTCTGTTAAAAGTAATGACGATTGATAAGGTTTATGTTTTCATTAGTTAAAGGGTTGCATATAGTTTGTGTTGAAGTGTATTTAAAGCAGTCAATGGCGTAAGTAGATTCTGACTGTATGCTGCATTTTAATGTAACGTAGCTGTTGTAGTTTTACCTTTGCAAGTATTTACGATGTAAATGTGATATCAAGAAGGAAACAAATACTGTACAAATCTTGTATTGTTTTATCAACAGTTTTCACCATACGTTAATGAGAAAGAGTGAACAGTAAACGGTTAATCTTACTGCAATCCTGTTTTCATTGACTACGGTTTACCTTGGTGTTTAGTTCAGCGTTCTCTTACACCTGAGCGAAAACACTACAGTCTTCTTACACAATGCTCTGAAATAAGGCCATCTGAGTGCTTCTCACCCATGATAATCAAAGACAGATCATACATCTGAACAAAATTATTTTTTCACTATCTGAGGCTGGCTTGTCTGACTTTAATAGAAACTGCTCGGTGCCACCCCTCTTCAAGTGGTGCCCAGGGCACGTGCCATACCTGCCATACCTTAGATACGCCACTGGTTGTGAATGAGGGAACTAAGAGGAGGTCAGGTTGCAAAAGGAACAAAAGAAGCATTAATAAGAAAATAGTCCAGTGAACTAGATGAAGGAAAATGAGGGAAAGGAAGGAGAGATAGAGGGCGAAAGAGAACGGTGAGAAAAAGTGAAGGAACATGAGAAAGAAAGACAGGAATCAACGTAGATTCAGAGAGAAAAGGAGAAGAAAGGTGTCCAGAGCCGTCAGAACCACAGTAGCTGGAGTCAACTCTGACAACCACCACAGAGGAGGTCCCAGACTGGAGGTTGTTTCACAGCTACAAGCTTCACATGCCAAGTGGAGGCATCCCCCTCGGCAGGAATAACGGTAAGAAAAGTAAGACAGTGATAAAATCTTTTGGCCTGAATGGGACAATTTAAAATTTAGTATGCTGTGGATGACTGTGTATAGTAGTTGCATTAGAAAATATACTGTATATATAGCTGAGATGCATTCTCTATTGAATTGGAGTTGATAGCTAAGCAGACAGGAGTGTTGTGTATTCTATACTTTAATAATATTTGAGCAACCTTGTGTGTATACACACACACACACACACACACACACACACACACACACACACACACACACACACACATTAAGCATTCTTGGTAATTTAAATAATTCCTTATGGGCTATATGTATAAATACGTGAATTGCATACATCATTACACTACCATGTGATCAGTGTGCACACCTCCCTTAAAGTAAACTTGAAGTTAAGCCTGCATTCCTGACTCCCGTGTTTTCCTCTGAGTTAGTTTAATGTCTTGAAGATTCAAGCTATAACAGTATGGGGAGGAGGGGGAATGTCAGGTTTTTTTTAATAATGGTGGTGGGTTGTGGAACGCTCTTCTGGGGACGTGCTGGAGGAAGATACTTTAGGGGTACTGAAGAGACTCTTAGATTGCCACATAGGTTATGGAAATATGGAGCGATATGTGGAAGGGAAGGGTTAGATTGATCTTAGAGAAACTTTAAAGGTTGGGGCACCATCAAGGTTCAAGATTATTTAATGTCTTTTCCAGTAAAGGAGAATGAAATAAGTGTTACCCTGGATTGGATGCTACACAAAAAGAAACATAGTAAGATAAAGAACACAAATTAAAAGACACAATAAATCTAAATACACAAGTCAGTTTATATACGTAGATGAATTGTATGTCCAGAAGGTAATACTCGGCACAGGACATGAGGCGGCTGATAGGAAATGATAAAGTAGTGGTGGTGGGGGGGCATGGAGAAGTGGGCTTGTGGTTGTGGAAAGTAACTATTTTTGAGTCTGGGGATCTTATTTCAATTTTTTTGATTGTATCAAATCCAAAGATGTTAGTGGCAATCTTGGCAACACCTTGTAATATGCTGAGTGGCACAGTGGGGCAGAAGGCAGATGTGCAGTTCCAGAGATCTTAGTTCAGTCCTGATCTCTGCCACTGCCTAAGTGAAGTTTGCAGAGCCATTGTATGTCTAGAAACATTGAAAACCTACAGTACAGTACAGGCCCTTCAGCCCACAAAGCTGTGCCGAAAATGTCACTGCCTGAGAAATTACCTAGGTTTACCAATAGCCCACTAATTTTCTAAGCTCCATGTACCTGTCCAGGAGTCACTTAAAAGACCCTATTGTATCCACCTCCACCACCGTTGCCAGCTGCCCATTCCATGCACTCACCACTCTCTGTGTAAAAAACTTACCCGACATCTCCTCTGTACCTACTTTAAAACTGTGCCCTCTTGTGTTAGCCATCTCAGCCCTGGGAAAAAGCCTCTGACTGTCCACATGATCAATGCCTCTCATTATCTTGTACACTTCTGTCAGATCACCTCTCATCCTCCGTTGCTCCAAGGAGAAAAGGCCGATTTCACTCAGCCTGTTCTCATAAGGCATGCTCCCCAGTCCAGTCAACATCCTCGTAAATCTCCTCTGCACCCTTTCTATGGTTTCCACATCCTTCCTGTAGTGAGGCAACCAGAATTGAGCAGAGTACTCCAAATGGGGTCTGACCAGAGACCTATATAGCTGCAACATTACCTCTTGGCTCTTAAAACTGAATTCCACGATTAATGAAGGCAAATGCACCATATGCTTTCGTAACCACAGAGTCAACCTAAGCAGTAGCCTTGAGTGTCCTATGGACTTGAACCCCAAAATCCCTCTGATCCTCCGCGCTGCCAAGAGTCTTACCATTAATACTATATTCTGTCATCATACTTGACCAACCAAAATGAACCACCTCACACTTAATCTGGGTTGAACTCCATCTGCCACTTCTCAGCCTATTTTTGCTTCCTATCAATGTCCCACTGTAACCTCTGACAGCCCTCCACATTATGCACAACACCTCCAACCTTTATGTCATAAGCAAATTTACTAACTCATCCCTCCAATCCGTCATCCAGGTCATTTATAAAAATCACTAAGAGTAGGGGTTCCAGAACAGATCACTGTGCAGACCACTGGTCACCAGCCTCCATGCAGAATATGACCCGTCTACAACCACTCTTTGCCTTCTATGGGCAAGCCACAAAGCAATTTCCCCTTGGATCTTCTTACTTTCTCAATAAGCCATGCATTGGGTACCTTGTCAAATGCCTTGCTGAAATCCATATACACTACATCTACTGCTCTATTTTCATCAATGTGTTTAGTCACATCCTCAAAAAATTCAATCAGGCTTGTAAGGTATGACCTGCCTTTGACAAAGCTATGCTGACTATTCCTAATCATATGATGCTTCTCCAAATGATCATAAATCCTGCCTCTCAGTATCTTCTCCATCAACTTACCAGCCAGTGAAGTAAGACTCACTGGTCTATAATTTCTTGACTATCTCTACTTCCTTTCTTGAATAATGGATCATCCACAACCCTCCAATCCTCTGGAACCTCTAGTGTCCCCATTGCTGTTGCAAAGATCATTGCCAGAGGCTCAGCAATCTCCTCCCTTGCCTCCCACAGTAGACTGGGGTACATCTCATCCAGTCTCAGTGACTTATCCAACTTGATGCTTTCCAAAAGCTCCAGCACATCCTCTTTCTTAATATCTACATGCTCAAGCTTTTCAGGCTGCTGTAAGTCATCCCTGCAATCGCCAAGTGTCTATGTGGGTTTCTTTAGCACATCTCTAGAGAAGGCAGGAGAATGGAGTTGAGACAGATAATAAATCAGTCATGAATGGCCTAATTCTGCTCCTATGTCTATTGGTCTGACCTCAGAGACATGCTGGTTAACTGATTACTGTAAATTACTGTTATGTGACTGGTAGAGGAATGTGGTGGAAGTGATGGGCATGTGAAAGAGCAGGTTACAGGGATACATGTGGGTGAATAGGATTGACTGTGCTGTGGGAAATCTTCACTACTATGGGAAAATATGATTTGATACTCCACTGTTCTACTGAGTCTATGAAGTGAAATTGTAGCACCGGCTACATCATGTGCCTATTTGTCCATTGCTACAGCCATTTCCCCTCATTGTCACATTGCACCATTTGTCCTCAAGGCCAAGTGGAGTGAAGGTCACGACAATTGCCTGTTATTCCTATATTTACATTAAAACTCACGTAAAATACCTGTAACTTCTTACCATAGAACCACAGAACATTACAGCACAGAAACAGGCCTCTTGGCCCTTCTGGGCTGTGCCGAACCATTTTTCTGCCTAGTCCCACTGACCTGCACCAGGGCCACATCCCTCCAAACCCCTCTCATCCATACACCTCTCCAAGTTTTTCTTAAATGTCAAAAGTGAGCCCGCATTCACCACTTCATCTGGCAGCTCATTCCACACTCCCACCACTCTCTGTGTGAAGAAGCCCCCCCAATGTTCCCTTTAAACTTTTCTCCCTTCACCCTTAACCCATGACCTCTGTTTTTTTTCTCTCCTGGCCCCAGTGAAAAAAGCCTGCTTGCATTCACTCTATCTATACCCATCATAATTTTATACACCTCTATCAAATCACCCCTCATTCTCCTACGCTTCAGGGAATAAAGTCCTAGCCTATTCAACCTTTCTCTGTAACTCAGTTTCTCAAGTCCCGGCAACATCCTTGTAAACCTTCTCTGCACTCTTCCAACCTTATTAATATCCTTCCTGTAATTAGGTGACCAAAACTGCACACAATACTCCAAATTCGATCTCACCAATGTCTTATACAACCTCACCATTACATTCCAACTCTTACACTCAATACTTTGATTTATAAAGGCCAATGTACCAAAAGCTCTCTTTACAACCCTATCTACCTGTGATGCCACTTTTAGGGAATTATGTATCTGTACTCCCAGATCCCTCTGTTCTACTGCACTCCTCAATGTCCTACCATTTACCTTGTATGTTCTACCTTGGTTTGACCTTCCAAAGTGCAATACCTCACACTTGTCTGTATTAAACTTCATCTGCCATTTTTCTGGCCATTCCTCCAACTGGTCCAAATCCCTCTGCAAGCTTTGAAAACCTTCCTCACTGTCCACTACACCTCCAATCTTTGTATCATCAGCAAATTTGCTGATCCAATTTGCCACATTATCATCCAGATCATTGATATAGATAACAAATAACAATGGACCCAGCACTGATCCCTGTGGCACACCACTAGTCACAGGCCTCCACTCAGAGTAGCAATCCTCCACTACCACTCTCTGGCTTCTTCCATTGAGCCAATGTCTATAATCCAATTTACTACCTCTCCATGCATACCTAGTGACTGAATCTTCCTAACTAACCTCCCATGCGTGACCTTGTACTGAAGTCCATGTACTGAAGTCCATGTATACAACATCCACTGCTTTCCCTTCATCCACTTTCCTGGTAACTTCCTCGAAAAACTCTAATAGATTGGTTAAACATGACCTACCATGCTGACTTTTTCTAATAAGTCCCTGTTTATCCAAACACTTGTAGATCCTATCTCTTAGTATTCCTTCCAATAATTCACCTACTACCGATGTCAAACTATAACTTCCCAGCTTACTTTTTGAGCCTTTTTTAAACAACGGAACTACATGAGCTATCTTCCGGCACCTCACACTTCCGATACTGACATTTTAAATATCTGCCAGGGCCCCTGAAATTTTAACACTAGTCTCTTCAAGGTCCGAGGAAATACCCTGTCAGGTCCTGGGGATTTATCTACTCTGATTTACCTCAAGACAGCAAGCATCCCCTCCTCTATAAGTTTCATGACCTCCCTACTTGTTTGCCTTGTTTCCATAGACTCCATTCCAGTTTCCTTAGTAAATACAGATGCAAAAAACCCTTTTAATATCTCTCCCATTTCTTTTGGTTCCATACATAGTCAACCACTCTGATCTTCAAGAGGACCAATTTATCCCTTACTATCCTTTTGCTCTTAACATACCTGTAGAAGCTCTTAGGATTATCCTTCACCTTGACTGCCAAAGTAACCTCATGTCTTCTTTTAGCCCTCCTGATTTCTTTCTTAGTATTTTCTTACTCTTTTTATACTCCTCAGCATCTTATTTCCTCCCTGTTGCCTATACATGTTATACATCTCTCTTCTTCTTTATCAGAGTTCCAATATCCCTCGAGAACCAAGGTTCCTTATTCTTATTCACTTTGCCTTTAACCCTGACAGGAACATACAATCTCTGCCCTCTCAAAATTTCTCCTTTGAAGGCCTCCCACTTACCAATCACATCCTTGCCAGAGAACAACCTGTCCCAATCTATGCTTTTTAGATCCTTTCTCATTTCTTCAAATTTGGCCTTTTTCCAGTTTAGTACTTCAACCCGAGGACCAGATCTATCTTTATCCATGATCAAGTTGAAACTAATGACATTATGATCACTGGAACCAAAGTGTTCCCCTACACACACTTCCATCACCTGCTCTAATTCATTTCCTAATAGGAAATCTAACATTGCATCCTCCCGAGTCGGTACCTCTATATATTGATTTAGAAAACTTTCCTGAACACATTTCACAAACTCTAACCCATCTAGACCTTTCACAGTATGGGAATCCCAATCAATGTGTGAAAAATTAAAATCCCCTACAATCACAACTTTCTGTTTCCTGCAGTTGTCTGTTATCTTTCTGCAAATTTGCTCCTCCAATTCTCGCTGACTATTGGGTGGTCTATAATACAGCCCTATTAATGTGGTCAGACCTTTCCTGTTTCTCAGCTCCACCCATATGGCCTCAGTAGACAAGCCCTCTAATCTTTCCTGCTAAAGCACTGCTGTAATATCTTCCCTGACTGGCAAAGCCCCCACCCTTCATCCCTCTGCCTCTATCACGTCTGAAACTTCTTGCGAGATGAAAAACTGATTCTCAAAGTACTTGCTCTGTGGAAACCCACAGCAAGTGCTGTGAATTTCCCCAATGATTATCATGGCAATTGATACAAAATTTCAAGGGATTTAGCACTAGTTAATAAGGATCTTATTAAACAGGCACTCCACATTTTAGGGATAATATCTTTAACATTATGTAGGTTATGTCTAAGTTCTGTCATTAAGAGCATTATGTAAAATACCACCTGCTGTTCAACACATACGTAATCTGCTTTACAATAATTCATCTAATTAGAATAAACAGCTTTCAGATTACTGATTCTATTCAATCTGGAGTACTCAATATATTAAAGCTTCAAATAGAATATTGTTTTATTTGTTATAATAACCTCTTCCAACAAAAGTAATGTTCTATCTGAATGCCTGTTGTAAAGTGGCAAGGTATTTGGAAGGTCCTGCACCACCAGGTTCAGGTACAGTTATTTTCCTACAACATGAAGCTACTGAACGAACCAGTGTGGATAACTTCAATCACCAGTACCCTGAACAGATTTTTTTGTGTGTGTGTGTGCCATACTGGGCCAGAGCCTTGGCGACCACTTATTTTTTCAAGTGGTTATTTTGGAGGAAAGATTCTGTGAGTGGCCCCCAACATCATTCTCAGCGCAGTTTTTTTTTACGTGGCTAAGTTGCAAGCTCGACACTCAACCAGGCACAGATGGAAAGCGTGCCCGGGATGGTCCTACTGGATTCGAACTCGGGAACCTTTGCTCCGGAGTCCAGCGCTAATATTACTGCGCCACCTGCCAGTCTGCACAGATTTTACACCCTACAGATTCAGTTTCAAGGACTCTTTGTAGTCTTTCTTCTTTTTTTTATTAGCAGTTTGTCTTCTTTTGCACATTGGTTGTTAGTCACTCTTTTGACTGGTTAGTTAGAGTTTCTGTAAAATTCTATTATTTCCTTTATAATTTTATAATTTTGGTTTTATAAGTTTGGTGTTTTTTGTTTTATGTCTTACCAGCAAACCCCAACAAATTCCCAATATATGCCTTCATTGATTGGGTATAAAAGTTGGCAAGTCATTGTATACCTGTGTAAAATTATTGGCTGCATTTGAAGTATTGTATGTGTTACTAGTCGCTCCACTGTAGGAAGGATGTGGAGACTTTGGAATGGGAACAGAAAATGTTGGAGACACAAGATTCTGCACACTCAGGAATCCGTAACAAAAATGAAATCAAACAGAAAGGAACTAAGTGTAACATGCAACCTCATGCAGGGAAATAGAATAGTGAACACTTAAGGTCAAGACACTCTGTGGAAGCAATAGTCCATAGAACTGGACTATTAGAACTTTAGAGTGCAAAGAAACACAAAATGGATGCTCATGAAGCAAGGGAATAGATGACTGGGATTATTAAGATTATCATCCTCAGAATATGTGTTCAATGAGCTAAGCATAATAAACTTTCCATTCCTTTTTCTTTCTCCTTCCTTTCACCCTCTCCCTCTCCTTCTCTCTGCCTTCTATTGTTCTCCCCCCTCTCACTCTACTTCTTTAAAGCAAGCAACCACCTTATCCTTACAAACTAATATTGTGTACAGGTTTCTTTCCCATTGAACTGATGCTGGAAGGTGGGACCAGGCTGGGCCGGTCCCCTTTAAGCAGCAGAGCCAATGGACTGAATTACCTCCTCCTGTACCATTTGACTCCCTGAATCTGATCCTTCCTTCACTTCCTCACTCATGTTTCTTACTCTGAAACACATCTACATCCTGTTTGTAGTAAACACAGCAGTATTACTGTATTTAATGATTGATAGAGAAATATAGAATGGATACAAGCCCTTCAGTAACTTCACCATGCGAAGGAGGAGAGATGGGCACTAGGCTGGCAACCACACCCTGTAAAGGCCCAGAGCTACAGAAACACCAACAGATGCTCCAAGAAAAAAGAGGAATCCTTTTTTTGAATTTAGCCACTTCTTTCCTAAAGGTGAACAAAACTGGACACAGTACAAGTGTAACCTCACTAATGTCTTGTATAACTGCAACACGATGTCCCAAATCATATACTCAATTGTTCTGTTTGTTGAAGACCAGGATGCAAAGTGCCTTTTCCACCACTGTCTGTAATGCTGTTTGCAACAAACCAGGTCCCTCTGTTCCATTATATTCCCCAATGCCTAACCATTCATAAATTAAACTTTTTGACTTTCCAAAATGCATCATTTCACACTCAACTGTATTGAAATACATTTGCTACTCCTCAGACCACTTTCTGAGCTGACCAACATCCTCTAATAACGTACAATAATCTTCACTGTCAACAACAGCTCCTAATTTAATGTGATCAAAATAATTATCTAAATAACAATTAACAGGGGTCCCAACATGAACATCTGTGGCACACCCTAGTCATTGGCATCCATTCTGAGAAACATCCTTCATCCATCCCTTCTGCTTCCTACTTCCAAGTCAATTTTGAATCCATCAAAGTAGCTCTCCCTGGATTCCATGGAATCTAACCTTCTAGACCAGCCTACAGTGAAGGTTATTATCAAATTCCAAATGGCCAACATGCACTGCCCTGCCACATATGTTTGGTTAGCTCTTCAAAAAATTCTCTAAAAGTTTTATCCAGCATAACTTCCCAAACACGAAGTATACTGACACCTTATCAGACTTTGAATATTTGTATTCTGTTCAGACAAGCCAGTTAGGAAATATGAAAGCAACGAGTCCCAGCAAAGTTAAGATACCAATATGCATAAGTTAATTGCATTGTGGAACTGGCCAGAGGTGGTGAACAGCCTATTGCTTTTCCTTTAATACATCTGTTTTAATTTCTATAAAACTGCTGGTCACTAAGTGAGAATACAACTTATGCAGTCAAAGCAAGCTATAACAAAAGCATAATTATCAATCAGTATGGTCTGTTCACTAGCAGTGGACTGAATTAAAAGATTCCTGTGCTTATCACAGAGTTTAGTACATTTACTCTGCTGAGGAAGATTTGAAACTAGAATTCTTAAAAATAATGTATAAAATATGTTAATATATGCAATGCACATTTAATCTGAATTTCCGTCCTAAATGAAAATTATGCCTATCAAAGCATCTTTCTGAAAACATCATCATCATAATTTTCTTATCTCAAGGATGGAACCACAGTAAACATTTAGTTTCTCAACTCTTTCATGTAATGGGCTTTCCTTTTTTTTAAACAGAGCAATCTTCTAAAGGCATTAGTGCAAATCTCTCTTTGATGACTATGTGAAGCCAGCATGGCCTCTCATACTTTTTGACCAAAGCTGGATCATACTGGAATGACATGAAGAAACTGCAACAGGCTGTGTCTGGGTCAAAGATTTGGGCAAGAAAATGGCAAATAGAGTTTAATCTATGGAAGAGCTTTAAAAAAAGTGGTTTTAAATGGTAAAAAAATACTAGGTAATATTAGCAGATAGATTTTAGTGGCTGAGTACGACCATAAGACATCAGAAAAGAATTAGGCCATTTCATTCATCTCAACCCCATTCTCCTGCCTTCTCCCTATAACCTTTAAGCAAGAACCTATTAACCTCCATTTTAAATATACCGAATGACTTGGCCTCCACAGTCACAGATCTCTGTGACTGAACGCAGAAAGTAAACATGTAGGGACAGTGTGGTATTTGGAAGGCATACATTAGCTTTTGTTTCAAATGGTTGGAATACAAAGGTAGGAAGTCATACTGAGACCTCACAGGGCTCTGCTGAGACATTGCTCGTGCTACTAGATTTGAATCTCGGGGGTTTCTTTTAAGATATGGTGCAGTAACAGGCCTTTCTGGCTCAACAAGTCTATGTAGCCCAACTACACCCATGTGACTACTTAACGTAACAACTTTTCTTTGGAACGTGGGAAGAAACCAGAGCGCCTGGGAAAGCCCCATGCAGTCACAGGGAGAATGTACAAACTCCTTACAGAAAACAGAACTGAACCCAGATTGCTGGGGATGTGATAGTGTTGCACTAACCACTACACTACCACGCTGTCTAATGTGTATAAACATCATCACAATTATCTTGATTTCATTTTTTGATGAATAATACACTTCCTAAGTTAAAGGAAGAAAACTACCCAGTGGAATCTACCATATAGATAAACACTATCCCTAACTATTAGCATCAAAAACACAATCAGAATCAGGTTTATTATCACTGACGTACATTGTGAGGTTGGTTGTTCTGTCCTAGCATTACAGCTTAACGTAAAAAATGATCGTAAGGTGTAACGATAGATCAATAGACAGATAGATAGATCAATAGACAGACGGATAGATCAATAGTGCAAAAGAAGAAGAGCAATGTAGTGTAGTGTTCATGAACCATTCAGAAATCAGATGGCAGAGGGGAAGAAGCTGTAATAGAAGTGGCAAATAATGTGGACTTTGCCAGTGACCCCGCATTCAGTAAAAGTTACAATGTACACATAGAATGTCTGAAATACTTCCACAGTAGCCACAAATAAAAATTATCAAGTAAATTTCAATTATTCCATTCAGATAATTGTGATCTCTCTCTTCCTGGAACTGCATTTCCCTCTTTCCTTTCTGGTAAGCATTAATTATCAGGACCTATGTGTCAATAAATTATTGGAAGAAGGCTTATTTTTGCAGAGGCTGATGAATCTCTGGAATACTCTGAAGACAAAACAGTTGGACATACTTAGATGAGGTGGATAGATGCAAGGTCAGCAGAGAGCTTGTGCAGAAGAGATGTTGAGGCCTGCTGTTGAATTGCTATGCTCACATTGAGTGGTAGGGCAAGCTTGGGTGACCAAACCCTGGTCCTACCTTTTTTGTGTTCTTGTGCACAAACCTTTTCCAACTTGGTTCTGCCATATCAAAAACCTGATAGCAACATTAAATTTCAAAACATTCTATCCAAAACGTGAGTTAAAGGCTCATTATTATATTTTTAAAGGGCCAATAGCAACCATATATTATCTGAATAAGGCCCAAAGTTTCATCGCACTTATCGATGTATTCACACAGCTGGTCATCTCTCTAATGATCCAAATAATCTCCAACACTCATACAGCCATCACCCATTCACAGTCTGTCTACTGCCTACTCAGTACATTCCCCACCAAGCAACAACTTTGTTTGTCATATACACTCTGTGGCCACTTTAAAAGCAACCAATTGTACCTAATAAATTGGCCACTGAGAGTGCGCTTGTGGTCTTCTGTTGCTGTCACCCATGGTTCAACATGCAAAGATGCTCTTCTACAACCCACCGCTGCAATGTGATTATTGGACTTACTGCTGTCTTCCTGTCTGCTTGAACCAGTCTGACCATTCTCCTCTGAACTCTTCTCATTAATAAGGCATTTTCACCCACACAAAAGTTGGTTGGTCACTGGATTTTTCGTGAGTTTTTTTGCTCAATTTTGTGTAAATTCTAGAGTTATTCCATGGTCAAAATCACTTAGATCATATCTTTCCCCCATTCTGATGTTTGGTCTGAACAACAAATGAACCTCTTGATCAGGTTTGCATGTATTGAATTGTTGACACATGATTGGCTGATTGGATATTTACATTAGCGAGCAAGTGTAGAGCTGTACCTAAGAGAATGGCCAGTGAGTGTACTTTTACACATATTAAGAATTTGGTGTGGTATGCAACAAAAAACATTCAACAATTATAACAATAAAGAATTAGACAAAAGTAAAACCAAAGGGTAAAGTATGGATATGGAATTACATGTTCATAAATACCAGTATGCATTTACAATGTGAACAGCATTATAAGACCATAAGACATAGAAGAATTAGGCCATTAGGCCCCTTGAGTCTGCTCCACCATTCAGTCATGGCTGATCCTTTTTTCCCCTCCTCAGCCTCACTTCCTAGCCTTCTCCACATAATCTTTGATGCTGTGTACAATCAAGAACCTATCAAGCTCTGCCTTAAACACACCTGAAGACTTGGCCTCCACAGATGCCTGTGTAATAAATTCCACAAATTTTCCACAAATTTATTACCCCTGGCTAAAGAAATTTCTCTGCATCTCTCTTTTAAATGAATGCCCCTCTATCCTGAAGCTGTGCCCTCTTGTCCTAGAATCCCCCACCATGGGAAACATCCTTTCCACATCTACTCTGTCTAGGCCTTTCAACATTCAAAAGGATTCAATGAGATCCCTCCTCCTCCTTCTGAATTCCAGCGAGTACAGACCCAGAGCCATCAAAAGTTCCCCACTTAAATTCCCAGAATCATCCTTGTGAACCTCCTCTGAACCCTCTCTAATGCCAGCACATCTTTTCTTAGATGAGGAGCCCAAAAATGTTTACAATACTCAAAGTGAAGATCGTATTCCATTTGCCACTCTCTTGCCCATTCTCCTAATCCGTCTAAGTCAATCTACAGCCTACCTGTTTCCTCAACACCACTTGCCCCTCCATCAATCACCGTATCACCTGCAAACTTGGCAACAAAGTCATCTATTGCATCATCTAAATCAATGATATGCAACTTATAAGAAGTGGTCCCTGTGGAACACCACCAGTCATTGGCAGCCAACCAGGAAAGGATCCTTTTATTCCCTCTCCTTGCCTCCTACCAATCAGCCAATGCTCTAACCATGCCAGTAACTTCCCTGTAATACCATGGGCTCTTAACTTGTTAAGCAGCCTCATGTGTGGCACCTTGTCAAAGGCCTTCTGAAAGTCCCAATATACAAAATCTCATTTTTTATGTATTTTAATGGTCCTCTTTTAATTGTACATTGCCTTCTTGGCTAAGTCATCTGTTAAAATGCTGTAGAAAAAAGTGGTTTCAAGTGTTTACAGTGGAGTGACTGAGGTAAGAGATAAAGTGTGGTTGGGGCCTGCTACTAAAGTGTTTGATCAGATTAACTGCCTGAAATAAGAAACTTTTAAACTACCTTGAAGTTTTGTTTTAATAGCCTAATAGAGCTTTCCATAAGGGAACTTTTGGAAGAGTCAGTTTGCTGGGTGGGTAGTGACTGTAATGATTTTTCTGCCTGCTTCTTTACCCTGGATACCATACATACAAGTTCTTCCAAGATATTACACTGTAGCCAATGGTCTTTTTTCTGGCCTACTTGCTGTAGCTTTTGTATATAGTGAGATGATGTTGCATCAATCCAGGCAGTAATGGCTGATGTGTGGATGCTCGCTATAATGGCAGTGGAGAATTAACCAGTATGTTCCGGGAAAGATGGAATTTTTCCAGCTGTCACAGGTAGTACATCCTCTGCCGAAGCTTTTTGTTTATGAAGGAGGTATGGTTCTCTCACACGCGGTCCTGTGAAATAATGATGCCTAGGAACCTGAATTATGAAACTGTGTTGGCTGTAGTGTTGTTGGTAATGAGTGGATGGAGAGGAGAAACATTTCTGCTGAAGTTGATATGTATCTCCATAGCTCTGAGGGTATTCAGCTCCAAGTCATTGTGACTGCATCATGACACCAGCTTGTTCACTTCCTGGTGACACTTCGTCATCTCTGGAAATTAGTCCAATGACAGTGATGTCATCTAACAACATTTATCAGTTTAACTGAAGGATCACTGGAGACAAAGTTATTGATCTACTGAGAAAATAGGAGGGGCAGAATACACCCAAGTACTTGTCTAGTCTCACAGAGTTGAGAAATCACTCGGATCGAGTAAGACATTCTTCTATCCACTGGAGAGCCCTCAGGCGGCTGCAGAGGCTGAGCAGTGATCCACATATTCTGGTACAGTGTGGACACAAGTAAGTGGTGGCTGTGGTTAACGGTTGGGTGTCCAGTCTCTCCTTTTGCAGCTGGTGTTGTTTTATCATGGTAGAAATGCTATTCCTTTTGGCCTCCTCCAGTGTCAGTACGTCTCTCCTTCCAGCTGATCCGCAAAATTTATTGCAAGGGTCTTCGGTGCTATAGTTCCAGGACTCTCAGGTCCATACTAAAGGGTGGCCCATGATTCAACTGCATACAGTATTGTAGGACGAATAATTAATCTATAGACCAAAAGTCTTGCATTGATCTGTAGGTTGTGACATTCAAACACCCCTGCTTAATCTTTCACAGATTCCACTAACACTACTCAAGCAGGGGTTGATCTCTGAGTTGGAGTTTGCTTTTTGGGATAGAATGCTACCAGGGTAGGAAACCCATACTGTGGAAGATTGTGATCCACCTGCAAATAGGACCTATTACATTAAATATGATATTGAAGGCTGAACTGAAATCAACAAAGAAAATCCTACCATATGTACCAGGGGAGCTAAGTCTAAAGCTAAGCATGTAGTCCAGTTGAGTTATGGATTTGACAACTGACATGACCAGCCTTCCAAAAGACTTCATTTTGACTGATGTGAGTATGAATCTTGCGAACCAACACCTTGATTAAACACCCACAATACCTTAAACTTTCTCAGACCATCTCTCTTTCCTGGACTCACTGACCCTGTGTCATACCCACAATTTCCCCAACCCTCAGTACTTAACCCCACCTTTGCTTAGGTTCTCCCACAGTCCTTCACCCATCTCCCTCAATCCACTTTTCACAGTACTGAAAGAATGTGGAGAAAAGTAATGTGAGATGAGCAAGTAAGACTATTCCAGCTTGCATTTTGTACAGTAGGTCAACTGAGGAACAGGAGTGTCTTGCTGTACATATCTAAGGATCCCTGAATACAGCAGCAGGTAGATAAGACAGTCAAGAATGTGTACTGGATACTTGTCTTCATTAACAGAACCATGGAATCCAAGTACAGGAAAGTTATGATACAATTACATCAAAAATTGGTCCAGCTACAGCCGTCTACTCTTCTGCCTCTGTGGCTTAATGTTGATCAGGATGGCATGTTTTAATGTAGAGGAGAGAATGGACAGGCCAGGCTTGTTTCCCTTGGGACAAAGAAGGTGAGGAGAATTTGACTGAGGGCTAGGGTCTGGGTGCAGGTAGATGGGACTAGGTCAGCATTGACTAGTTGGGCTGAAGGGCCTGTTTCTGCACTCTATGTTATATACTTGTTTGTTTCTTTCTCATATGTTTAGTTGGTAGCTAACTTGAACAGTTTGTAACACTCATTTCAAATACAGAAAGCTTTAGGATTCAAATGTGAAGGATCTAGGATTCAACCACTCTACTGACTTGTGTCTAATAATCTACACTCTCTCCTCAGTGCAGGACTGATCAATTGCTGTACTATTAGAGCTGCCTTCTTTCTGATGAGAAATTAAACCAATGCCTACTTTCTCACTCCAGATAATATTGCCAAGTAAAGTTTCAATGTTTGTCATTGCTGAATTAATGCATAATGTGACATTCATTTCTCTCATTTTTTAAAACTGTATTTTGATGGTCCTCTTTTCAATTGTACATTACCTTCTTTGCTAAATCATCTGATAAAATGCTGTAGAAAATCAGCAGAAAAACAACTTTTAATATAGTGTTGATTTCATAATCACAAATCACAAACAAAAATCATACCATTGTGTAATTGCGCAAATTAACCTGAAAATGTATGCTTTGAATAAAATAGGTTGCTATGAAAAATATTTCAGCTCAGACAAAACTCTTTCATTCTTATTCTACTCTGCACTGTCCTGTTCAATCATGTCTCCAACTCATAGAAACATAGAAAAACTATCACACAATACAGGCCCACAATGCTCTGCCAAACATGTATTTACATGCACAAAAAGTTTATATTCCCAAAAAGTCAAATTTTAAGTCTTCTCATGCAGAAATATCTTTACTGGCTCTGCCTCCTTTACTCATAATATCCTCTAGACTTAATACTGCTTTCATCGCACACCAATACTGCACACTTCTGACTCCAACCTCTTGTGTTACCTATTCCCTACTTCCACTTGCTCTCAGTGGCCTCTTTAGGTATGTCCCATACCGAATAAAAGGCCACTGAGTGTATCTTTGTGGTTTCCTGCTGCTGTAGCTCATACACTTCAAGGTTCAACATGTTGTGTATTCAGGGAAGCTCTACTGCACACCACAGTTGTAACACATAGCTATTTGAGTTACTGTTGCCTTCCTGTCAGTTTAAACAATTCTGGCCATTCTCCTCTGACCTCTCTCATTAAGAATGTATTTTTGCACACAGAACTGCCACTCACTGGATGCTTTTTTTGTTTCTCTCTTTGAAGTCCAGAGACTGTTGTGTGTGCAAATCCCAGGAGATTAGCAGTTTCTGAGAACCTGGCACCAACAATCACTCCATTGTCGAAGTCACTTATATTCTGATCTCTGGTCTGAATATCAACTAAACATTTTGAGCATGTCAGCATGATTTTAACCATTGCATTGTTGCCATGTGATTGGCTGATTGGATATTTACATTAACAAGGTGTACAGGGTGTGCCTAATAAAGTGGCCTTTGAGGGTATACCCTGAAGCTAGCCTGCATGAAAGGGTGGTGGAGGTACAATCATCACATTTATAAAGTACCTGGTTGAGCATTGATGCAACATAACCTGATAGGCTATGAACTCTGTTGGAAAATTGAATTATTTTTAAAGCCTTGTTGACAAGCACAGGGACAATGGACTGAATGGCCCTATGATTCACTGATATTTAGTGTTGAATCACTGAACATCAGCAGGATTAAATGACAACTTCTGTTACAAGACTTTGAATGTTTTGCTAGTATTACAAGATGGATTCTTGAACTCGATTTACCCCAGTGTGGCTTTGCAGCTTACTGTCTCACTGCACTGTACTTTCTCTATACTGTTTTATTTTATTCTGATCTCTGTTATTGTTTTACCTTTTACTGTGCAAGCTTTACAATGCACTGTGTAATGAGATGGAATGCGCAGAATATTTTCACTGTACCTCGCTACCAACTTACAGCGAATATACCCGAGGTATCCCGACCAATTCACTACTTCTTGCTTATAACAGCAACAAGTTGCTCACGTGGAAGCCATATCATGGAACTTATAGACTGGAAATATGCTATGTCTCCCATTCAGCATACACGTTAGTCTTCAAAACATACAACCTTTTTACAGGGCTGGAGAAGATAAATGCAGAGTTGATGTTTCTTGTAGCTGGGCCTTTTGATACAGGGATTGCTGTCCTGTCACAAAACCAGGGGTTGAGTATTCAAGACAGAAATGGAGAGAAATCAAAATATTCATTTGCACGCAGATGTGACTTCACGACCTTAGTGTGCTTTGGAGGTTTAGTCATGCAATGCATCCGAGACTGAGACTGACAGCCCTTCTTAAATAATTAAAAAGAAATAATTAAAGAAATAATTAAAAATGAGGTTAATGGAGTAAAAGATCAGCAATGGTCTTATAAAACCAGGGAGCAAGAGGCGATTAGAGGAAACTGTAGCAGGATGTCAGAGGTACATGTTTTACAGAGATTTGTGGGACTGTTGAACACACTGCTGGAGTAGTGGTAGCGGCAAGTATGTTAGAGACTCATAGATATGCACAGGGATGATGAAAAAATGGAGGGCGATGTGGAAGGGAAGGGTTAGATTGAACTTGGAGTAGGCTAAAAGGTTGGTGTAAAATGGCGGGCCAAAAAGCCTATACTGTGCTATAATGTTCTATGTTCAATGTTCTAAAACAGTAAAGTAGGCATAAGGGGTCAAATAGTTTACTCCTGCTTCAATTATGTCAGTATTCATTTTTCACATGAGTGTGTACCCGATATATTTCATCTTGACACTGATGTAATGCTTTGGGCAGTACAAGGTATATTTTGGCAGTTTACAAGCAGGTGGAAATCGATGCTGAGAGTAGGAGCCCAGTGAGAGGGGGAAAGAGTGAAAATAAAATGATGGCTGAAGGGGAGAACATTGATTACAGAAATAAGGTTTATGGAAGCAGTGAGGAAGATTTGCAAAGGACAGATTTTGTAGGCTCTGGTAGTGGAAGGCATGAAAGAGAAGGATGTGAAGACCACAAGGTATAGGAGTAGACTTAGGCCACCTGGCCCATCGAATCTGCTCTGCCATTCCATAATGGCTGATGCATTATCCCTCTCAACCTCATTCTCCTGCCTTTAATCCATAACATTTGACATCCTTACGAATCAAGAAAATATTGACCTCTACTTCAAATATACCCAATGATTTACTCTCTGCAGCCATCTGTGGCAATGAATTCCATAGATTTACCACTCTGGCTAAAGAAATTCCTCCTCATCCCTGTTCTAAAGGGATTTCATTCTATTCTAAGGCTATGCCCTCTAGTTCTAGATTTGGCCCCCTCCCCACCGTAGAAAACATCCTCTCCAGGTCCACTCTGTCTAGGCCTTTTAATATTCAAAATGCTTCAGTGAGATCCCTCCTCATTCTTCTAAACTCCAACAAGTACAGGCCCAGTGCCACCTAATGCTCCTTGGACAAGATCCGTACATTCTCATGAACCTCCTTTGGGCCCTCTCTAAATCTAGTACATTCTTTCTTAGATAGGGGCCTAAAACAGCTGTCAATACTCCAAGTGAAATCTGACTGATGTCTTATAAAGCCTCAGTATTACACCCTTGCTTTTACATTCTAGGGATGTTTAGAGGAATGGATGCAAGAACTCTGATATATTGCAGAAAGAACCCGAGATAGGATTACCCGAATCAGAATTCTTTTCAAAATGGCAGGTAGGGAAGTGAATGAAAATGGGTGAGGACAGGAATGGAATTGGATGGTGTGATGGAAATGGAAAGGGGTTTGGTAAGAGCATCCAAAATAATCCACACCTGATCTGAATTCTAACTTGTGGCAGGTTGTGTCAGAGAAGCTATAGATAAGTTGGAAGCCTAAAAGGACCCACAGATAAAAATACAACACCACGGTTTGGTGCAAGTCGTCTACCGTCTGCCTGCTCCAGTATTTAATAAGACCGTCACTGAGCTTTTATTCCATTCATCACATCTCTGATTACTTCTTTACCAACTAAAACAGCTGCCAATCTCAAGTTTGTGTTAAGAACAGAATCTGGGTAAGGAAGCCAAGCCTACCTACCGTCCCACAAGATGCTTCTGTCATCTTCTGTTAAACCAGCCTGAACTGCCTACTTTTGGCTAATGGAATGGAACTTCTAGGCAAGGACATATTGACAAAGCTAGAGAGGATAACATCAGTATAGTACACATTAATCTGTGACATTTGGGCTGTTGGAGACACAGTGCATTTGACAAGTGCAATATTGCATCAGGATGAAACAAACTGGAGCAGAAAATGCCCCAAAATGTGGTAAAAATGCATGTTTGAGAAGGGTAACAGTGCCTTTGCAGAGAGCAAGGATGAAGCCATGGAGGATGGTGTTAAGGCACCGGGATAAGGCATGAAAGAAGATAAACTTGAAGGTGTTAGTTGCCTATGCAAGTACAGTACTAAGTGCCAGAAGCAAACTAGTTGATATAATTAAAGTCTAAGCTGAAAAGCCACAGGTAATATCAGTCCTCTTCATCCTGTCAGTGAAGGGGAGAAGGCGAATGGGGTAGTAGCTGCATGTCTTTCAACATGTCTGGTTCACATCCTCACTAACTTTTGCCAAACACATTGAACACCAGACTGTGGTACAGAATATTTCAGTAACCATTTGCCTATCAAGTCTTACTATTGCTGCTGTTTAGTTTTTTTTATTTCATTATAACTGCTTATTAATAATGGAGAGAATTTTGAACAGTATTTTCCTCTTTTACAGATAAAAAGGATGGTAGTTTGCATTATTTTTTCCTATACATTTCTATTCCCCTCCTGGCCCACCAGACATTCACACATGCTTCAAATTTTGGAAGCATTTTTTTTAACTCGACTTTCAATGTCCTGGTTATTCAATGACAATTGTTGAAGATTATTGAAGTCAAGCTAAAAATAATCCCAGTTTGATTGCTCAGTATACAGTCGTGATATGGATTAAAGTAACTAGGTTAGAAGAAGGAGATGCATTTGAAAGGACGATGTAACACAAAACTACCTATATTTAAAGTCATCTGGCTCGTGTCTATTGCATAAGATCTAGTTCAAAGTGGCTGGTTAGCTGTTTGCATTCTTTACATTGGTTGCTAATTAGCTTCCGACTCCCCAAAGCAACTCCGAGATGGAGTATTAACTGCTACAAGTACAGTACTTAAACCTCTCGTCCTGTTTCTGATGCAAGAGCTGGAGTTTCATTACCGGAGACAGCGGCTTGAGAATTAGTCACTTGTACATGTTAAATCGGGAGACAATCTGAACAGTTATAAGATTTGCTCAATAAAAAGTTACGGAGTCTGTAATTATTCTTGTAGCATTGTCATAGACACATTATAGCAAACTAAATGGCAAAATGCATTATATAAACATCAGACGCCGATTACACGTTAAGATGCTAGGACTGGGTATCTAATAGGTACAATAATGCATCTCCTTAATTAGCATTACTGTGGTATATCTATATAAACAAAAACCTCAACCACCATTCTGCAGTGCGACTAGAATAATTCTAGGAATTTTGCCTGCTCTATGATTTTTTTTGTTGGAAAGCAAGAGGCGCATCCCTTCTATCGATTTGTTGGAATTCACTTTCACACGGCTCTCCTTCCTATATTTTGAAAAATATCCTGAAATCGTGTACTTACGGGAGTGAGCAGTTGACCAGAAGCCCAACAGGCTGACGACGAAGAGGGAAAAGGCGAGGAAGCGGTTGCCGCTACTGTATGATTCCATTTCCCCCCGAAATGAATGTCTGAAACAGTAGCTGGCTCAGTACTGCTGCTCCGCTCTTGACCATGCCAAAGCACATTCTGCCTTACATGGCTCTGATTCTCTCTGCCCTCCTCCTCCCTCTATTAAAGCCAGCGGCTCCTTCACTCACGCTGCCTTACAGACAACACGTTTCCCTGCGCCAACTATTTGGTACCGGGAAATCGGGATATTGAGGAAAAGTCGAAAGCCCCACTTTCACTTGGAAGAGTGCGTTGCTCCGAAATCGGTGCGAAGGGGGGGGGGGGGAGCTAACTAGTGGGCTGGTACCACGGGCCAGGCTGTATCTGTTCCTTGTATGTTATAGGAGAATGTATGAGAGTCAGCCAATCTGTAATCCCAACACCAGTTTGAGGATGAACTGGTGAGTGTGCATGTCTAAATCCACGATGTGTCTTTCCATAACCCAGTTTCGTTCCAAACCATCCCGTGAAAAATCAAAACATGAGCGCGGTCAGTGAGTATGAGCTTCTTTCACTGGACTTTTTAATGCGACCCTTTAAATGTGAGTTTCTTCTAGCCTTTGTCTGTAGGAAATGCAAGGTCGCTTTTTTAAAACCAAAAAGATCTCGAGGTGTGTTTAAAATAATCCACTCAACTTTACTGCCTTTGATTAGAGTGCAATGCTCTTTTAGGAATTGCTTTTCTAATCAACGTTTTCTTACTCTTAAAACTTTTAGTTCCCTGCAACCCATTACAGGAGTTAATGCAACAATGTAGCAAATTCATTTACCAGAGTGGAGTTAGCAACAACGTGTATAATTAGATCACTAAAAGTTTAGGGAATGTCGGTCTTAAAGATTTCAATATCTTATCTCGTGCAATTAGATTAAAATTAAAAATACATTTTAAAGCTTTCTTCATATGATTTAATAAAAATAAAACATTGTACTGACATATTTACTGATTAACGATCCTACCACTCGCTATTATTCGGTTAACGCCATTGCTAGATTAAATTTTACATGGACTGGTTTAACAACGTGGCTTCTGTTTTGAGGATTGTGTATCAAAAATGTTGTTTGAATGCGTCTGTGATTTTTATCTGTCTCTCAGGTCACCGGTCTCACACCAGACTGCTGGCAACCGACATCTGTCTCGAAAGATGTTGCCTTGAATTGAGAATTTAACTGGCTGTTAACTGGATATTGAAAACCTATTAATATTCAGAGTACCACGTTGCACTGGCTATTAATTCCTTCCCATGCACCATCTAAAGTAAATTAACTGTGTGTGTGCTGGATTGTTCTTTGTGAGATCTTACCATGCACAGGGGTCAATAGTCCAGTTTATTACAGATATATATGCAGCATCAACAGCACGTCAGTAGTATTCACTTTAAAAAAAAACAGAATCCATTATTTTTACAAGAAAGACCACAGTTAAGGTGTAAGAAAATAAAGTAATACACACAAAATACTGGAGGAATTCAGCAATCAGGCAAAATCTATGGAGGGCAATAAACAGTCAACACTTGGGCCAGCCAAAATGCAAAAACTAACTGTCGGAATTATTATGACCATTTCACTGCATCATGGTCATAGTGGTATAGTGATAAAGGTTGTACCCATTATTTCAAGAACCAAATGGTTGAAGAAGAGCAGCTATTCTTGAACCTCTCGGGGCAGTATGTCAAGTTTCTGCAATTTTGCATAACAGGAAAAACACTTTCTAACAATGGTGTTTTATGCTGCTTCTTGAATGTAAATAAACTCCATAGCCAGTTTATGCAGTACTTCCTGTATCTAATAAAGTGGCCATTGAGTGTATGTTTGTAGTCTTCCGCTGCTGTAGGTTTAAGGTTTAAGGTTTGACATGTCCATTCAGAGATGCTCTTCTGCACACCACTGTTGTAACATGTGATTATTTGAGTTACTGTGCCTTTCTGTCAGCTTGAACCAATCTGGTCATTTTCATCTAACCACTTGCATTAACAAGGCATTTTCATCCACTGAGCTGCTGCTCATTGGATGTATTTTGTTTTTTTTTTGCTCCATTCTCTGTAAACTCTAAAGACAGCTGTCTGAAAATTCCAAGGGATCAGCAGATGCTGAGGTACTCAATCCACCCTGTCTGGCACCAACAATCATTCCACCATCAAAGTAACGTAGAGCACATTTCTTCCCCATTCTGATGTTTGAACTGAACCTCTTGACCATGTCTGCATGCTTTTATGCACTGAGCTGATGCCACGTTATTGACTAATTAGATATTTGTAGAAGTGGGCAGGTGTAGAGGTGTACCTAATAAAGTGGCCACTGAGCATGTGACAACCACAAGACCTAGCATCATACAACATTGAATATCAGCCACATAAATAGATGAAAAAATGCTTGATATAGAACCTGAGGTAAAGGGTTTAAAGGGGGGGGGAGGAGAGGAAGGAGAGAGGGAGAGAGAATGTTGAGGTAATTCATGTTAGGTGAAGCTGATAAAATGACAAAGTTATAGTGGAATAGGAGAACATTATGCATGTATGAAGTGTATAAACAAGACACTGAATAAAATAAATCATCTTGATCATTTGTACTAAGCCTTTGAAATTGACTGCAGTGAAACTGACCTTTGATGATGCAGATTAGCACCTGGTATGTATGTTTCACAGGTGAACAGGATCAGTATTCTGGCACCTGCTCTCCACCACTAATACAGTTGTAGTGTTCCCCTTTCAGCCAATCACCCAGTTGGTCCCTGGTACTTGGAAGAAATCACCTGCAAGAGCTTCTCAGAGAAGGAGTGGTCAGTTATCACTGTAAATCTGACATTGGTCTGTTCCATTTTCTGTTTGTTTACTTTATACCAGAGAGAGAAAGAAACAATTAACTTCATCTCACCAGGGAGTGGACAGCATTGCATTTAATACTAGTCTTAAGGCCATTAGAAAGAAAAGAACTACATTTATATAGAGCTTACCTCATTCTTAGACTATCCAGGAGAGAATTCAAAAGTAGACACACTGCTTGGCAAACCCTGTTATTTTATCAGACCTTCATTTCCAAAGGCCTAATATGTTCTTCAATACATGGAATCTTCCTTTGAATTATAAATTTATTAAAACAAATCCTTACAGTCTTCATCGGTATATGAAACAAACCCAAGGGAATGAAGATGTATGTTTTATTTCTATGAGGGATGCATTTCAAGGATAATTATACAGTATACTGGTCAGAGCACACTGTTCTGGCCACCACACCAAGACTGTGGTGGCAACAGAGAAAAAGTACAATCAAAACTTAAGCAGGACCAACAGATAAATGGGTCAGAAGCTGAGTACAGTGCTCCTCCTGACACCCAAATCCTTTCCCAAAGACATGTCAGGAGCAGGATGACTGCAGAAAATGCAACAGGAATACTCCCTTTAGTCCACAATATCTAGTTAAACACAATACTAAATCTCCTCTGCCTGTACAGGATCCTTATCCCTCCACTCACTACCTTACCATGTGTCTACTTAGCAACCACTTAAACACTACAACCAAATCTCTTTCCACCATTAACCCATTAAAGCACCCAGCACTTTTTGTGCAAAATACTTGGTCATACAGTTCCTTTAAACTCCAGCCCCCCCCCCCCCCACCTTTGACAAAGCATATCCTCTACATTTCTCCCTTGGGAGAAAAGATTCTGATTGTTTACTCTGTCCAGGACTCATATAATAATTTTATAAACACTACAACAGCTCCTGATACCCAAATGAAAATAAGCCAAGTTTGTGCAACCTCCCCACATAGCATGTACAGTCTAATCAAAGAAAAAATCATCTCCACTCACTGGATGAATGAAGTTCCAAGCAGCACTCAGCAACCTTGACACCATCTTGGAGAGCGCACATTTCTCCTATTATCCAAAATATTCTTCCTCTGAGCTGCCACAGCATAGTGGTGATCTGTACACCTACAAAATGTTCTGTAATTACTTACACAGGTCCTCTTATAACATCCTCAATCACACCCACAATCTCCACACTAAGAGCGAAAATAGCAGCAGGCATGTGGGAACACAACTTTAGAGTACTTCTCTAAAGTACTCACCATCTTGATGGGAATATGCTGACATTCCTTCAGCATCAAAGATCTCCAAAAATACATACTTCCTTCTGACAGCATTGCTAGGATTTCATTGAAAGACTGATTTGGCTAAGGAAAGCAGTCTATCACCACCTCTCAAGGGTAATTAGAGAAGACAATAAATGCAGATCATGCTCAAAATCTGAATAAAATCCAAAGCCTTTGACCAAAATGAGACAGGTCACTAATAATGTGCCTGCCAAGTCAGGGAGAGGCCAAATTGTTTTATATGGAGTCTCTCACTGTTCATTTGTTGTAAATTGCACAAAAAGTGATAATGTTCACTGCCTGTCACAATAGCTGTATCTACTATAGTTGAAGAAGCCCTGGATTATCTAACATAAGGTTGATTTGCACATGAAACCACTTACTGTCTATTTGGGAGTGTAAATTGGGAACAGATGTGTTCAGGAAAATGCACAGTGGAAATTCAGAGGTATTTAGGGAGCACTTTCATGGTGTTCTGGTTAGGTTTATCCCATTGAGGCAGGAAAATGATGATCAAGTGAGGAAACCATGGTTGACAAGAAATGTGGAACATCTAGTCAAGAGGAAGGAAGAAGTGTACCTAAGGAAAAAAGGATCAGACAGGAGTCCAGAGAATTACAAAGTAGCCATGAAGGAGGTTGATGATAGACTTAGGAGAGGTGGAAGGGAACATGACAAAGCTTTGGGGTGTAGGATAAAGGAAAACCTCAAGACATTCTATATGTACGTGAAGAACAAGATGACTACAATGAGGATAGGCCTCATCTGGAGGAAATGTGTCTGGAATCAGAGGCAATAGAGGAGGTCCTCAATCAAAGGTACATAATTTTAATGTGTTCAGAGGAAAGTATGAGCAGATGTCAGAGGTAAGTTTTTTGCACAGAGAGTGGTAGGTCTTCGGAACACAGTACCGGGGGTGGTGGTAAAGGCATAAACATTAGGGACATTTGAGAGACTTTTAGATAGACAATAGACAGTAGGTGCAGGAGTAGGCCATTCGGCCCTTCTAGCCAGCACCGCCATTTACTGTGATCATGGCTGATCATACACAATCAGTACCCCGTTCCTGCCTTCTCCCCATATCCCTTGACCCCGCTATCTATAAGAGTTCTATCGAACTCTCTCTTGAATGCATCCAGAGACTTGGCCTCCACTGCCTTCTGGGGCAGAGCATTCCAAATATCCAACACTCTCTGGGTGAAAAAGTTTTTCTGCATCTCTGTTCTAAATGGCCTACCCCTTATTTTTAAACTGCGGCCTCTAGTTCTAGACTCACCCATCAGCGGGAACATGCTTCCTGCCTCCAGTGTGTCCAATCCCTTAATAATCTTATGTGTTTCAATCAGATCCCCTCTCATCCTTCTAAATTCCAGTGTATACAAGCCCAGTCACTCCAATCTTTCAACATATGTCAGTCCCACCATTCCGGGAATTAACCTTGTGAACCTACGCTGCACTCCCTCAATAGCAAGAATGTCCTTCCTCAAATTTGGAGACCAAAACTGCACACAATACTCCAGGTGGGGTCTCACCTGCACAGCTGCAGAAGGACCTCTTTACTCCTATACTCAATTCCTCTTGTTATAAGAGCCAGCATGCCATTAGCTTTCTTCACTGCCTGCTGTACCTGCATGCTTGCTTTCATTGACTGATGTACAAGAACATCTAGATCTCATTGTACTTCCCCTTTTCCTAACTTGACTCCATTTAGATAGTAATCTGCCTTCCTGTTCTTATAACCTCACATTTATCCACATTAAACTGCATCTGCCATACATTTGCCCACTCACCCAACCTGTCCAAGTCAACCTGCATTCTCATAACATTCTCCTGACATTTCACAGTGCCACCCAGCTTTGTGTCATCAGCAAATTTGCTAATGTTACTTTTAATCCCTTCATCTAAATCATTAATGTATATTGTAAACAGCTGCAGTCCCAGCACCAAACCTTGCGGTACCCCACTGGTCACAGCCTGCCATTCCGAAAGGGACCCATTAATCACTACTCTTTGTTTCCTGTCAGCCAGCCAATTTTCAATCCATGTCATCCATAGGCACATGGGTGATAGAAAAATAGAATGATATGTAGGAGGGAGGGGTTAGGTTGATTTTAGATTAGGTTAAAGAAATAACACAGCATTGTGGGCTGAAGGGCCTGTATAGTACTGTACTGTTACATGAGTTATGTTCTGTTCTTTCTCATTGAAGAGCGTTGCTCGATCTATTGGTCAGCAGATACAGCAGCAAGATACACAACACTCCTGCCTTATATGATTGAAATGTGCAGAACAATAATGATCAACTATGGTCTGAAATTTTCATGAGATTCCATGCTTCAAGGATTAGGAGTCTAGTTGATTGAATGTTCATTTTTTTCCTGTTATTTCTTCATAGCTTGTACCCTATTCTCCACAAACTTATGCAGGACTTCAAAGATTCCATATGAATTCTCTTTCCAACATTGTAGATTTCTGCCCAGGAAATCAGTTGTTAGAATTGTTTTCAATAACAGTCAATTCTTCACCTCTCCCAGCCAACTTGGGCATTGTTACACTATTTGCTAACAGAAAGCAAATTTCTGTTACTGTGCCCCTGGCAATAAATGCTTTTATGCTTCAATCATTCTGACAGTAGCTTCTTTTCCCCATCTTTATTTAGCAATTGACAAGCTTATTTAGTGATTTCCCTTGCAGTGGTGATGTTTGCATGATACTCCTCTTTACAATAGACTGCCTTGGTCCATAATGCTCAGGAGACTTACTGGTATGCTACCTCTTGAACTTTTTAAATTATCATATTCCTCTTTGCAAATGAAAAATAAATGTATATCATAATTTCACAAAACTTGGAATGACTTATTGCACTGTTGGTCAGGAGTGTTGGAAGTCTGACACGAAGATTCTGTTTTGAGCTGGAGTCCAGAGACCTTTCCACAGGGACAGATTCTTCAGTCTGCTCCTTAGAGCAAATGTTTACTGCATCTCTAATCCTAATGGAATCACCCTATTCAAAGTCAGAGCCAAAGTTGAAATTCTATTTGTAGTCATATGCACAAATACATACACTCTGAATGACTGTTGATACCAGATGGAGTGGTTTGAGTTCTAAGAAACTGCTGATCTCTTGGGATTTTCATGCACAACCATCTTTAGAGTTTATAGAGAATGGCAAAAAACAAAAAAAAAATGCCCAGAGAGAGGCAATTCTCAGGGCAAAATTGCCTTGTTAATGAGAGAGCTCAGAGGAGAATGGTCAGACTTGTTCAAGCAGACAAGATGGTTAGTTGAATCACCACTCTTTAAAACAGTGGTGTGCAACAGAGCATGCCACATTGAACCTTGAAGTAGATGGGTAGTAGATGGGTAGATAGAAGTAGAAGCAGAAGACTACAAACATGCATTCAGTGGCAACTTTATTGGGTACAGGAGGTACCTCATAAAGTGATCAATGAGTGTATATACACACACACAACGGAAAAAATACAGCAGTATTAAAAACACATAGTTGTAGATACACATAATTAAAAATGTAATGTAAATGTAAATTATACAAAATTATACCAGAAATAACCCAATTAGAATTAAAAACAAATTATTAAAGTGCAAAATAATCATAGTGTTTCCATACTTAGTGATTAGGGTTATGCAGGTTGGTTCAAGAACTGAGTAGCTGAAGGAACCCTAATCCTAACCATAATGCTCTAGAATCTGGTTTTATAGCACTTCTATACCTCCTACCCAATGGTAGTTGTGTGAAGATGGCATTCTACAATATGAGTAGAATAGGGCATTGAACAATCCACATGCAAAAGCAGTCTCTTCATTTCCTACTTTTTTTTTAATCCTGAGGTTCTTTGTTGGACCCCTACCTTCAGGCAACTGTCGATATGTCTCTTTGCAGGTATCAATAATGGCAGACTTCATGCTATGCCATAAGCTCAAGTCAAGCAAGTCAAGTCACTTTTTATTGTCATTTCCACCATAGCTGCTGGTACAGTACACAGTAAAAACAAGACAATGTTTTTCAGAACAATGGTGTTACATGAAACAGTACAAAAACTAGACTGAACTATGTAAAAAAAACACATAAAAAAACTACACTAGACTACAGACCTACCCAGCACTGCATAAAGTGCAGGCATTACAAATAATAAACAGGACAATAGGGCAGTAAGGTGTCAGTCCGGGCTCTGGGTATTGAGGAGTCTGATAGCTTGGGGGAAGAAACTGTTACATAGTCTGCTCATCAGAGCCCGAGTGCTTCAGTACTTTTTCCCAGATGGTAGGAAGGAGAAGAGTTTTTATGAGGGGTACGTGGGGTCCTTCATAATGCTATTTGCCTTGCAGATGCAGCGTGTAGTGTAAATGTCCATAATGGTGGGAAGAGAGACCCCGATGATCTTCTCAGCTGACCTCACTATCCACTGCAGGGTCTTGCGATCCGAGATGGTTCATTTTCCGAACCAGGCAGTGATGCAGCTGCTCAGGATGCTCTCAATACAACCCCTGTAGAATGTGATGAGGATGGGGAGTGGGAGATGGACTTTCCTCAGCCTTCGCAGAAAGTACAGACGCTGCTGGGCTCTTTTGGGTTCCTTTAAATTGGAAAGTAACAGATTATCTATGAAACATTGTTTGTGAGAAGTTATCTTCATGGGGTTCATGAGAGCTTCAGCATTGATATTCTTCCAATGCTGTGGTTGGGTTTTGGTGTTAGAATGATGAAGGTAATAGATTAGATGAAACTTTGTTCCATTGGAGAAAAGGAGATTAGGAGGTCATAGTCTCAGACATGGCACAAGACTCACGGTCAACTCTTGCAAACTGCTGTTTGTCCTCTTATGTGCTTTTAAGAGATGGATTTGTAGTAGTGTGATCACTCAAGTTGAGGATGATGTTCTTGGAAGAAGTGGCCTATTGGTGAGTCTTCAGGTCTCCATAGAGGCCAATCCAGGATCCTCATAAATGCGATGGTAGAACATAAATGTTCTGTCTTTATACAGAACAACTGTGCATGACTTTGTTCAAAGTGGAGAAATTGATGCATGGGAGCCACCATGTTCCTTGACAGATAGGGGTGAGTGTCCATTGGCATGGAGTACAAGACAACTTTCACTGCTGCAGCCTTCCTTCACCTTCACTGCCATTGTGAAGAGTCATCATTTTTCTGCCAGCTCCACCGCTGAGGACTTGTTTGAATCTTTATTTAGTCTGGATCCTCCACCTTGACATTACTATAGCTAAACTCCAGATGGCATAATTCTTGAGATTTCAGGAACTCCGAAAATGGACACACTATTCCAAGTTCTGCAATCAGAAGTGATTACCAGGCTGGGAAGGGAAAAAAAAAATAATTGTAGTACTCAAAGTCTCCATCAGGAAACACAATATTAAATTCCCAACATTAAGTCCTGACGAAGGGTCTCGGCCCGAAACATCAACAGCATTTCTCCCTATAGGTGCTGCCTGGCCTGCTGTGTTCCACCAGCATTTTGTGTGTGTTGTTGATTAAATCCCCACGAAAGTTTTATTGCCCATGACTATTCAAATTGGGGAAGGAAAATCTGAGGTGGAATTAAGAACCTTTGGTCCATGTTGATCTTATTAGGGAGATTAATGTAGAGGAACCCTTAAGATGCAGTGATCTAATATGATTGAATTCATACTACAATTTGAGAGGGAGAAGCATTAATCACATGTATCAATATCACAATGGAATGAAGGGAATTACAGAGGCATGAGAGAGGAGCTAGCCCAGGTGGATTTAAGGAGGATACTGGTGGGAATGATGACAGAGTAGAGATGGCTGATGTTTTTAGGAATAGGTCACAAGGTGCAAGAAAAAGAAATACGTCTCACAGAAAAAGTCCATAAATGGCAGGGGTAGGCAACTGTGGCTTAAAAGCCAAGGAAAGCCCGTGTAAGGTAACCATTTTCATTTTTAGAATCTTTTTATTGGTACATAATCTTCTACAGCTATAAGATTATATAAAACTTCAACAAATTAATATATATACAATTAATAACACTGAAGAAAATAAAAACTGATTGTTATATATAAAAATAAAAAAAATTATATATAAAGAAAAGAAAGAAAAAAATAGAATCGCATCTAACTAAGAAAAAAACCCACTGACTGCAAAAGAAAGGAAAAAAACCCATTTGGAATCAACCCCCGGAGCAATATGTCTTACCATCCTCTCTCTCTCTCTCTCTCTCTTTATATATATATCGAAAAAGAATCATCAACCACCAATTCATATTTATATAAAATAAGATTGGAAGGAAACCATATAAAATAATACAAATTAAATGGTAATATTTGGCAAAAGAGCCCCATCTTCTCTCAAAATCGAACTGGGGATCAAAAGTTCTACTTCTAATTTTTTCCAAACTGAGACATAACATTACTTGAGAAAACCATTCAATTAATGTAGGGACAGAAGTATCTTTCCATTTTAATAAAATAGCCCTTCTTGCCAATAATGTAGCAAATGCAATTGCATGTTGATCTGAAGATTAAATGCCCTAACTATGATGCAGAACTATTCCAAATAGAACAGTCAATCTGTTAGGTTGTAAATTAATTTTCAGAGCTTTAGAATTCGTAGAAAATAAAGATTTCCAAAACAGTTTTAATAAAGAACATGACCAGAGCATATGTGGCAAAGTAGCTACTTCAGTTTTACACCGATCGCAGTTGTTATCTATACTAGGAAATATTTGAGATAGTCTCTCCTTTGATAAATAATAACGAAGAACAATTTTAAACTGAATTAAACAGCGATTGGCACATATAGAAGAAGAATTTACGTTTTTCAAAACTTGCAACCAATCTTCATTAACAAAGGTCATATTAAGTTCTCTTTCCCAATCTAGTTTAATCTTTAGTGAGAGGTTCTCTTTTTGTAACAAAAGTAAATTATAAATTCTGCTAATAAAACATCTCACTAAAGAATTGAACTTCAAAATGGTATCCAACAAATCAGATTCTTGCAAATATGGAAACTTAGATTAATATTGTTGTAAAAAATGTCTAACCTGAAGATATTGCAGAAAATGTGTATGAGCGAGAGAATATTTGTTCATTAACTCTTCAAAAGTCATCAATCGACCATCACAAAATAAATCTGTAAAAGAACGGATCCCTTTATTTCACCATAGGAGAAAAATGGGATCGGTTATTGAAGGTTTAAATAAAAAGTTTCGATATAAAAAACTAGACAACTTAAATTGTTTAAAATTAAAAATATTGCAAAACTGAAACCAAATCTGTAAGGACTGTTTAATAACAGGGTAAAGATTTAAATTTAGAGTTTTAGAGAGTTGTAGAGATAATGGAGCTCCTAATATTGAAGTTAAAAGGAATCGTTTAACAGCTTTTAGTTCTAAATCAAGCCAAAAACATAATTGTCTAATATTAACAGCCCAATAATAGTCAAATTTGGAAGTCCAAGTCCACCATCTATTTTAGATTTTTGTAAACGATTTTTATTAACTCTTGGTCTTTTATTGTTCCAAATAAAGGAAGAAATAAGAGAGTCAGTTTGATCAAAAAAATTTAGTTAAAAAGACAGGTATATTTTGGAAAATATATAAAAATCTAGGTAAAATCACATTTTTACAGCATGGATATGGTCGATTAATGAGAGAGTAAGTGGATTCCATCTAGAAAATAATTGTTTCATGGAGTCCATTAAAGGAACTATATTAGCTTTATAAAGATCTTTATTTTTTAAGTAATTATAATACCTGAATATTTAAAAGTATTTACAATTCTAAAAGGAATATCATTATATATAAAAACAGGAGCATTTAATGGGAACAATTCACTTTTATTCAAGTTAAGTTTATATCCTGAAAATTTACCAAAGTTTTTTAGTGTTTCCAAAAAATTAGGAATTGATTCCTCAGGATTCGAAATAAACACCAAAAGATCATTTGCATAAAGGGAAATCTTATGCATAGTTCTATTCATAGAGATACCATGAATATTTTTGACTTCACGTAGTGTTATAGCCAAAGGCTCCAATACAAGATTAAATAAAAAAGGCCTTAATGGACATCCCTGTCTAGTACCACGAGAAAGTGAAAAAAAGAGGACCGGAAATTATTAGTAATAACTGTGGCAATAGGATTCTTATAAATCATTTGAATCCACCTATTAAAGTTATTACCAAAACCAAATTTTTCTAATAATTTAAACAAATATGGCCACTCAACTCTATCAAATGCCTTTTCTGCGTCGAGAGAGATAACACATTGACGTTGCTTAGATATTGATGAATATATAATATTCATTAATCTCTGAACATTAGAGAAAGAGTAACGGCCTTTAATATAACCCATTTGATCCGTAGTGATGATTTTAGTTAAAATATTTTCCAAGCAGTTAGCCATTATCTTAGAGTGATTTTTTGCATCTATATTTAATAGGGAAATAGGTCTATATGATGAACATTCAGTAGGATCTTTATCTTTCTTAAGGATTAAGGAAATAGATGCTTCATAAAAAGAAGAAGGTAAACTACCCTTCTCAAAGGGTTCATGAAATATTTCCAAAAGATACTGAGAAAGTAATCTTTCGAATTTTTGTAAAATCCTACTGAATAACCATCGAGTCCAGGAGCTTTACCTGATTGCATTAATAAAATAGCTTTCTGAATTTCATGCTCGGTAATTGGAGCATCAAACATCTGTTGATCTTCAGCAGAAATTTGAGGAAATTTAATCTTATGTAAAAAAAAGCCTTCATTTTGGAGGATTCTGCAGGAAATTGAGATCTATAAAGATCAGAATAAAAATCTTGAAAAATATTATTAATGTCTTCATTGTTACTTGCTATATCTCTATTAGTTTTATGAATCTTTAAAATTTGCCTTTTAGCTCTAGCTGCTCTTAATTTGGCAACTGAGAGCTTATTATTTTTATCCCTGAAAATATAAAATTGACTTTTCAATTTAAGCAAATGCCCTTCAATAGGGTATGTTAATAATAAATTATATTGTGATTGTAATTCTACTCTTCTTTTAAATGAAACAACATTTGCTGAGATTGTATTAATGTTATCTAATTCTTTAGTTTGTTCAGAAATTTTATCTAGTTCTATTCTTGTTTGTTTCTTCAGTTTCGCTATCTACGAAATAATCTGACCACGTAAAAAGACTTTTAATGTATCCAAATTACTAACTTTGAGACTGTGTTGCCTTTATGGCAGTTATTTAGTTTATAATATTTTCGCTTAGTAATTCATTTGTTAGTATTTTCTAGGTAGAATTAGAAGTGTTTAAAGTATATTCATTGCCTGTAAAATATATCGGCATGTGATGACGTCACATCCGGTTTCGCAGCGGCTTGTGGGAAAATACCGGTTTGAGATCGACACGAGGGTGGGGGCTCACCACGAGGCTGACCCGAGCCAGAAGTTGTTTTGCAAGCATTAGAAATCACAGTGAGAGCACTGCTGTAAGTTAATAGATAATCAATATGTTGAATTAAAATGTTAACGCCGATCCTGTTAAAAGTAACGACAGCCGATAATGTTTATGTTTTCATTAGTTAAAGAGTTGCAGATAGTTTGCATTGAAGTGTATTTAAAGTAGTCAATGGCGTAGGTAAACTCTGCCTGTATACTGCACTTTAATGTAATGTATTTATAGTTACTTTTAGAAGTATTTACAATGGAAATGTGATATCAAGAAGGGAACAAATACTGTATCAATCTTGTATTGTTTTATCAACAGTTTTCACCATATGTTAATGTGAAGAGTGAACAGTAAATGGTTAATCTTACTGCGACCTTGTTTCATTGACTGTGGTTTATCTCAGCGTATAATTCGGCGTTTCAGTTACACCCCAGCGAGAACGCTACAGTGAAAAAGCGGCATTATCAGGTATTTCAAGTGCTGCGATGTCATCTCGATCCAGCATCAAGTCGATGCCGCCCAGCGACAAGGGCAGTAGAGCGACATCAAGTAAGTCCACCCATGAAAGAGCCAAGGCAGAAGCCGCCAGGGTGCGACTGCGCTACGCCAGAAAAGAAGCAGATTTGAAAATGGAACAGGCTGCCAAAGAAGCCGAAATCCAGAAGGAAAAGGCTGCAAGAGAAGCCAGGAGCCAAATGGAAGCGGCCACCAGAGAAGCCAGAATCCAAATGGAAGCGGCCACCAGAGAAGCCGAAATCCAGTTGGAAATGGCAAGGATATCGACAAAGTTGCAAGTGCTGCAGCTAGAAGGAGAAGAAGAAGCTGCCAAGGCAGAAGCAGAGTACATAGAAGAAGCTGAAGGAATGCATGATCTGGCCGAAGTAAGATCTACTTCAGAAAGGACCAGATTGGAACGCACAAGCGACTATGTCTGATCTCAAATAGACAGGCAGGCTCGTCCTTCCTCTCCATACGTATTCGATAACATCCCATGTCATGAGGAACCTCAGGGAGGCCCGATTGCATCACATCCATACGAGGAAGACAATTTACCCTCGCAACTCCGCGATGAAGTCGAGAATGAAAGAGCCGACGACCAATACTTCTCGACACCAAACTTACAAGATTTGGGGAGAAGAGATGCAGAGGTCGAATTCAGGATAGCAAATTCCATAAGAAATGTACGCCCTCAGTCATATACACGCCAACGTATTTCCCCAGCCCGCATGCCACTTACAGTTGATCCCACGATGCACTATTTGGCACGACGGGATCTTGTCACTTCGGGACTGTACCGGTTTGACGATAAACCTGAAAATTACCGTGCATGGTGCTCCACATTCACCAACGCTATCGAAGGAGTCCAGCTCAGAGCAACCCAAGAGTTGGATCTTATGGCGAAATGGCTGGGAAAAGAAACAGGCGAACAGGTGAGACGCATATGTTCAGTGTACATTAACAAACCCGAGCTAGCCTTAAGCAAAGCGTGGGAGAGACTTCGGGAGGGCTATGGGGCCCCTGAAATTATTGAAGCGGCGCTATATCGACGCCTGGAAAACTTTCCTAAGGTGTCAGCCAAAGATCACATTAAGTTAAGAGAACTCGGAGATTTACTCATGGGGATCCAAGGCGCCAAAGAAGATGGCTACTTAGCTGGTCTAGTATACCTAGATACTCCATCCGGACTTAGACAAATCGTGGACAAACTTCCATTTGGGCTGCAGGACAGGTGGCTGCCTATTGCCTCAGAGTACAAAGAAGGCCACGGTGGTCGATTTCCTCCCTTTAAGCACCTCGCTAAGTTTGTGTGCAAGGAGGCGAAGATGCGAAACGACCCTAGCCTCATGGGTCCAGGAAGCATTACGATTGACACCAAGCCAGGTAGATCCTCTTCGAATACTTTCAACACCAATAAACCCGTCTCAGTGCTCAAGACTGAAGCCTTTACAACTACAACGACCCTAGCAAGAATTGTCCATTGCATTCCAAACCTCACCCCCTCAAAGGATGCAGAACGTTTAGGGAAAAACCCCTTGAAGAGAGGATGGCCCTTCTCAAGGAGAGAAGAATATGTTTTAAATGCTGTTCCTCGACCTCTCACCTTGCCCGAGAGTGCACGATCGCCGTGAAGTGTCCGGAATGTGATAGCACTAATCACGTTGGGGCCATGCATCCCGGCCTGTCACCGCAAACCGACAACGCTCCCTCACCCCCACAACAGGACGGCGGGGAGGGAGAGGCTCACTCTGGAACAATGGTTGTCAGCTCGAGCTGTACGGAAGTTTGCGGTCAAGCACAGTCAAGCCGTTCTTGTTCAAAGATCTGCCTCACTAAGGTGTACCCTAAGGGAGCCAAAGACAAGGCCATCAAAACCTATGTGATTCTGGATGATCAGAGCAATTGCTCACTAGTCAGTCCAGAGTTCTTTAAATTGTTCAACATTGAGAGTGAGCAGTTCCCATACTACCTTAGAACTTGCTCAGGCCACATGGAAACTCAAGGAAGGAAGGCAGAAGGCGTCCAAATCGAGTCTCTGGATGGTAAAGTCGTCATCTGTCTCCCTCCGCTCTTAGAGTGCAATGAAATCATGAATAACCGCACTGCGATTCCGACGCCAAGTGCGGTGCTACACCAGCCACATCTCCACCACATGGCAAAACACATCCCAGAACTGGACCCAAAAGCGGAAATACTCCTGATATTAGGAAGAGATGTTATCCGGGTGCACAAGGTTAGGCAGCAGGTCAATGGACCACACGACGCCCCCTTTGCGCAACGCCTGGATCTAGGCTGGGTGGTGATAGGAGAGGTGTGCCCTGGCAATGTACACAAACCGATGGTTAACACACTCAAGACCAATGTGCTAGAGAGTGGCCGCCATTCAATTTTTCAACCCTGCACAAGTGTCCCGTGCATTCAGGAAGCACAACAAGACGTTAACAAGCGCAAAGTAACTGATGAGCCGCTGGGCCAGTCAGTTTTCGTTCAAACTGAGCATGGTAATGAACTTGCTCAATCAGCTCAAGGTGCCATTTTCTTAAAAACAAAGGACACCAAGGTCTTCAGAGATGAAGCAAATAATGGGGTCGCCCCATTGCCTTTCAGAGAACCACGCCAGTGCTTGCCAAACAACAAAGGGCAGACAGTCAAGTGGTTCACATCCTTATGGAAAACCCTGAAAAGGAAACCTGAGATGCAGCAATGCACCCGATTGACCCACGAGGTACTGTGCACCCTAATGGCAGAGGTCACAGCCATTATAAACACACAACCACTCCTACCTGTCTCTTCTGACCCAGAAAACCCCTTCACACTCTCGCCATCAATGCTCCTTACGCAGAAGGCAGGAGCTCCCCCTCCACCAGGGGACTTCTCTGATAAGGATTTGTACACAAAGCAATGGAGACAAGTCCAGGCTCTGGCAAATCGATTCTGGTCTCGCTGGAGACAGGAATATCTACCTTTGTTGCAACACAGACAAAAGTGGACAGAACCCCACAGGAATCTTGGAGACTTAGTCCTGCTCAGGGACAAGCAAATCGCCCGCAACAGCTGACCAATGGCCAGAATCACTGCTACATTCCCTAGTGAGGATGGACATGTCAGGAAGATCGAGTTGAAGACTACCGACCAAGACGATGTGAAAATTTACCAAAAGTCAGTTACAGAAGTTATTCTACTTCTACCTAATGACTGATTAGAGACTAAGTTTTGTATTCTGTTCATTGTGACCTTACGAAGGTCAGGCGGGGAGTGAGTTGTCTTTATGACAGTTATTTAGTTTATAATATTTTCGCTTAGTAATTCATTTGTTAGTATTTTCTAGTTAGAATTAGAGGTGTTTAAAGTATATTCATTGCCTGTAAAATATATTGGCATGCAATGACATCACATCCGGTTTCGCCGCGTCTTGTGGGAAAATACCGGTTTGAGATCGATGCGAGGGTGGGGGCTCACCACGAGGCAGACCCGAGCCAGAAGTTGTTTTGCAAGCATTAGAAATCACAGTGAGAGCAACGCTGTAAGTTAATAGATAATTGATATGTTGAATTAAAATGTTAACGCCGATCCTGTTAAAAGTAATGTTTATGTTTTCGTTAGTTAAAGAGTTGCAGATAGTTTGCATTGAAGTGTATTTAAAGTAGTCAATGGTATAGGTTAACTCTGCCTGTATACTGCATTTTAATGTAATGTATTTATAGTTACTTTTAGAAGTATTTACAATGGAAATGTGATATCAAGAAGGGAACAAATACTGTATCAATCTTGTATTGTTTTATCAACAGTTTTCACCATATGTTAATGTGAAGAGTGAACAGTAAATGGTTAATCTTACTGCGACCTTGTTTCATTGACTGTGGTTTATCTCGGCATTTAATTTGGCGTTTCAGTTACACCTGAGCGAGAACACTACAGAGATGTTTCCTGTATTATTAAAGAGAAAAAAAACTCTTTTATCTGATTTTCAATAAACTCAACAAATTCTGAACTTTGTAACAAGTGTCCCGGAAAATGCCAAAATGGTCTGGTAGAAGCGACATCTTTCAGTTCAAATATTAGATTTAAAGGAGCATGATCAGAGATAGCAATTGCATCATACTCACATTTCTGAACATTAAATAGAAGTCGAGGGTCAACTATAAAATAGTTGATTCTCAAATATATATTATGAACATGTGAGAAAAAGGAATATTCTTTTTCACTAGGATGCATATGCCTCCATATTTCAATTAGACCATAATCAATTAAAAAGGAATTAATAAGCAATGCAGAATGAATAGGGAGTTGATGTTTGGATGATGACTTATCCATTAAAGGATTTAAACAAGTATTAAAATCACCACCCATTAATAACATATATTCATTTAAATTAGGTAACAGAGCAAAATCAGCTTTTTAAAAAAAGAAGGATCATCTATATTTGGTCCATAAATATTAACCAAAACCATTTTCCTATTATAAATTAGTCCTTTAATAATCAAAAATCTACCATTAATATCAGCTATAATGTCCTCCTGATTAAAAGGGATATTGGGAATCAATAAAAATAGAAACACCTCTAATTTTACTCTGAGAATTTGCATGAAACTGAACATCCTTCCAAGATTTAAAAAATCGGTTCTTATCACATAACCTGATATGCTTCTCTTGCGCAAAGATTATATCAGGTTGGAATTGGTTAATAATTTTAAATGTTTTCTTATGCTTAATAGGATGATTCCAACCACACATTCCAACTTATAACATTTAACTGTTTAGATATCATCATGAGACTTTGTATCTAAAAAGAATATTAGACACATGTCAGCATAAGATAGTCGAAAATGGTGGAGATGAACAACAATAATAATAATTTGCATATGCTCTGGGATTCCATAATGAGGATTAAAAAAGAAGAAAAAAAACTCACCCAAACTAAAAAGCCCAGAAATAAGTCAATATCAATCGACACAAGCCCAAGAAAAGCAAAGAAGTGATAATAAACTCCACCTACCTAAATAATAAAAAAAAAATGAAAAAAGGAATCTCTGTCTCCCTCTACCAAACATAAAACTGATTACAGTTGACATGAATCTCAATATTATTAAATGGAAGGAAGTGTTTTTTTTGTAGAACAAAACGACCTTCAACTTTGAAAGTAACCTTCATAATATTAGATAAGGGAAGAAAAACACATCCAAAACAATTCTTGAAATATTTGCACAAAAGAAAAACAGTCGCCATCTTTAAATTATCCAATCTATCTTTAAAACGTAAAAAAATCCAAGTAATTACTTAAAGAATCTTTACAAATGCATACAGAACCAAAAAAACAATTAGTTCATTTAAATGCTGCAGAGAAAAAATACTAAATGGTTCAAAATTATCTACAGTCTTTCAACAGTTCTCCCGCTGTTTCTTCTGAGGTTAAAACCATCCAAACCAGTCTTTTTCAGAGATAAAAATGCATTTTAAGGTAAAGACTTTCCATAATCATCAAATCTTCCAATTTCATCATTCTTTATGCCACGAGACAATCAAACTGTTGTAGATCATTCAAACATCAGGCTTCAGACTCGTCATCAGTCTCGTCAGACACAGTTAATAAAACGCAATGCTTTGGCTGGATCATCAGAAATAGAAGTTTCAGAATTTTTGACAAAAAGCCTTAATTTGACTTTTTTTGATATGCTAATCTTATAGCCGAGGCGAATCCATCACACTTCTTGACAATTTTGCGTGGAAAATCTTCAAAAAAGCGAATCTCTGAACCTTGAAATTGAAACAACCTTTGTTTTCTTGCAAGCTTAATAATGTGGTCTTTGTCTCTAAAATGGAGAAAACACACAACAAAATGCCGGTTTTTACCTTCATCCAAAAGTTTTAAAGCACTGGTTCTTTGAGCCATTTCAATTTCTGGGAGTCGCGAACAAACCTCCAGAAATAAAGACTGAAACATTTTAGCAAAATAATCCAGTGTGTCGGTAGATTCTGATTTCTCTTTTAATCCAACAATTCCAATATTATTCCAACGGGACCGAGCTTCCAGATCCACGATTCGTTGTTGAGCCTTTTCTAAATGAGAAGAAAGGACAGACTAACTTCTTTAAGATCGAGGTTCAGAGAGTCAATTTTTTCTTCAAATTTCTCTTTTAGTTGAGTTATTTCAGTGCCGATACTGCTGATTTGAGACTCTAATCTCTTCACTCAAGAGGGTTCTTCTGAGAACTCATCAGCTTTTTTAGACTTTCCGTTGGCTGGGTCCGGATTTTGCCTGGTGCTTCTTAAAGTAGCCATAATTATAACTTTTGCTCTACAGATCCAACTGAATAAAGTTGGAATTTCAAAGTTTAAGTTGGAAAGGGGAGACATTAAAGGTGGACCAAAAGCGACTGTGTCTAACTGTCCGTGAGCCGGAGGCGGAGTCCGTAAGGTAACAAAAGTGAATGGGAAGTTGGATGATTGGGAAGCTTTTAAAATCCAACAAAAGGCAACTAAAAAAAAGCTATAAGAACGGAAAAGTTGAAATATGAGGGCAAACTAACCAATAATATAAAGCAGGATACAACATTTTTTCCAGTTATATGAAGTGTAAAAGGGAGGTGGGAGTTAATATTGAACCAATGGAAAATGACGCTGGTGAGGCAGTAATGGAGGACAAAGAAATGGCAAGTGAACTAAGTGGGTACTTTGTATCAGTCTTTACTGTGGAAGACACTAGCAGTATGCCAGAGGTCCTTGAGCGTCAGGGAGCAGGAGCAAGTGAAATTGCTATTACAAAGGAAAAAGGCTTGAGCTCCTAAGGTGGATAAGTCACCTGGACTACATCCCAGAGTCCTGAGAGAGGTTGCTGAAGAGATAGTGGATGCATTGGTCACAATCTTTCAAGAACCATGGTCCCAGAGGACTGGAAGATTGCAAATGTCACTCCACTCTTTAAGAATACAGTGTTGGAAAATGTATGACAATATATTTTGGTAAGAGGAACAATAGTGCAGACTATTATTTAAATGGGGAGCAGGTTCAAACATCAGAAGTGCAGAGGGGCTTAGGAGTCCTCATGTAAGACTCCCAGAAGGTTAATGTACAGGTTGAGTCCGAGATAAAGAAGGCAAATGCAATGTTGGCATTTATTTCAAGGGGAATAGAATATAAAAGCAAGGAGATAATGCTGAGCCTTTATAAGACACTGGTCAGGCTACACTTGAAGTATTTTCAACAGTCTTGGGCCCCATATCTCAGAAAGGATTGTCATTGGAGAGGATCCAGAAGAGGTTCACAAGGATGATTCCATGGATGATGGGGTTAACATATGAGGAACATTTGGCAGCTTTGGACCTGTGCACACTGGAATTTAGAATAATGTAGAGGGGGGAATCTCATTGAAACCTGCTGAAATTTGAAAGGACTAGATAGGGTGAATGTGGAGAAGATGTTTCCTGTGGTGGCAGTATCCAGAACTAGAGGACACAGCCTCAGAACTGAGGTGCAACCTTTTAGAACAGAGGTAAGGAGGAATTATTTTAGACAGAGAGTAGTGAATCTGTGGAATGCTCTGACATAGCCTGTGGTGGAGTCCACGTCCATGGGTATATTTAAAGCGGAAGTTGATAGCTTCCTGATTGTTCAGGTCATCAAAGGATATGGCGAGAAATCAGGTGTATGGAGTTGAGTAAAATCCAGTATAAGCCATGATGGGTTAGCCTAATTCTGCTCCTATGTCTCATGCAGGAGTGAATAAAATTATGCAAGTAGTAGAAGGAGTGTATATTTCCCAAATTACCCCTGCTCCACTCATGCAAGTGTTTGTAGTTCATTATCTGCATCAACAACCTCAGAACCCACAAAACTGGCGTGGAAATAAAACATCCCCAATCCCAAAGGATTGAACATGAAAGGAAAATACAAACCCTTTTGCCCACGATGTTGTGCCGACCTTTTAACCTAAATTAACCCTTCCCTCCTAAGCCTCTTTTTTTTTTCATCATCCATGTCCATAACTGAGTTTGTTAAATATCCTGCCACAAACTTCTAAAACTTTCTTATCCAAGTACATTTCCACCTGTCTTTTAAAAGTTGTTCATTTTCATTTCATTTTTCAATCTTTTTATTGATTTTCAATAAAAATATATATAAAATCAGAGAAGTTTAGCAAACAGATAATACAAAAGACATGTAAACAGCAATAAAGAAAAGTATATATTGTCAAAATCAAATAGGTATAATGTTACGCTGTTATATATACAATATAATCAAAAAACACAACTCCTCTTAACAGATCATAAAAAAAATTGGAATTTTTTTTTAAAGTTGTTATTATACATGCCTCAACCACTTCCTCTGGCAGGCCTTTCCTCATTCATCAACTCTTTGTGGAGAAGATGTTGTGTTCAAGTTCCTAGCAAATCCTTCCCTTCTCTCCTTAAACCTATGGCCTTTAGTTCTTGATTTCCCAACCCTGGGCAAAAAAAAAGTTTTTTTTATATAACGGGTTTTTTATATAAACGGGTTTTTATATAACTCAAGAAAATGACCTCTCAGTCTCTTATGCTTCAAGTAATAATGTCTTGTTTTTAAGACCATAAGATTTTTTCTGCCCCGCCATTTCATCATGGCTAATTTAATTTTCCTTTCAGACCTAAATTCCTGCCTTCTCCCCATATAACTTCATGCCCTGACCAATCAAGAATCTATCAACTTAAACCTTAAATATACATAAAGACAGCCTGAACAGATGCCTGTGTCAAAGAATTTCACAGATTCACCACTCTCTGGGTAAAGAAATTCCTCCTCATCTCTGTTCAAAAAAGGACATCCCCCTATTCTGAGGCTGTGTCCTCTGGTCTTAGACAATCCCACCATAGGAAACATCCTCTCCACATCCACCCTATCAAGGCCTTCAGTAGGTTTCAATGACATCACCCCTCATTCTTCAGTACTCTAGTGAATACAGGCCCAGAGCAATCAAACACTCTTCATAGGACAAGTCATTCAATCCTGGATTCATCTTTGTGAACCTCCTTTAAACCCTGTCCAGTTTCAGGGGCCCAAACCTGCTCACAATACTCCAAGTGAGGCCTCACTCGTGCCTTATAAAGTTTCAACATTACATGCTTGCTTTTATATTCTAGTCCTCTTGAAATGAATACTAACATTGTATTTGCCTTCCTCACCACAGACTCAACCTGCAAATGAGCCTTTAGGAAATCCTGCACAAAGACTCCCACGTGCCTTTGCTCCTCAGATTTTTGTACTTTCTCTCCAGTTGGAAAATAGTCAATCCTTTAATTTCTTTGACTGAAGCGCATGACCAGACACTTCCCGACACTGTATTCCATCTGCCATTTCTTTGCCTATTCTCTGTATCTGTCTTGGATTTTCTGTAGCTTCTGTACTTGTTCAATACTACCTGCCTCTACATCTATCTTCATACCATCTGCAACTTTGTAACAAAGCCATCAATTGCATCACCCAAATCATTGACATATAACATAAAAAGAATCAATCCCAACATAGGCCCAGTGGAACACCACTAGTCATCAGCAACCAGACAGAAAAGACCCCATTTATTCCCACTCTTTGTCTCCTGCCAATCACCCACTGCTTGAACCATACTGGAATCTTCCCTGTAATACCATGGGCTCGTAGCTTATTAAGAAACCTCATGAGTGGCACCTTATCAAAGGCCGTCTGAAACTCTAAGTCGACAACATCAATCGATTATCCTTTGTCTATCCTGCTTATTACTTCCTCAAAGAATTCCTGCAGATTTTCCCTTGTGGAAACCATGCTGACGATGGACTATTTTATCATGTACCTCCAACTACCCTGAAACCTCATCCTTAATAATCAACTCCAACACCTTCCCAACCACTGAGATCAGACTCACTGGCCCATAGTCTGCTGTATTCTGCCTCTTTCCCTTCTTGAAGAGTGGAGTGACATTTGCAATTTTCCAGTCTTCTAGAACCATTCCAGATTCTGGTAATTCTTGAAAGATCATCACTAATGTCTCCACAATCTCTTCAGTCACCTCTTTCATAACTCTGGGGTGCACACCATCTGGTCCAGGTGACTTACCTACCTTCAGACCTTCCAGTTTCCCCAAGAACCTTATCACTAGATACAGTAACTTCACACACTTCATGCCCCCGACACCTGAAACTGCTAGTGTCTTCCACAGTAAAGACTGATGCAAAATACTTACTCGGTTCATCTGTTATTTCATTGTCCCCCATTACTACCTCTACAGCATCGTTTCCAGTTGTCCGCTAACCACTCTTGCCTCTCTTTTACACATTATGTATCTGAAGAAACTTCTGGTATGCTCTTTAATATCATTGGCCACCTTACTTTTGTATTCCATCTTTACCTTCTTAATAACTATTTTAGTTGTCTTTAGTCTGTTTTTAAAAGCTTCCCAATCCTTTAACCTCCCACTAATTTTTGCTCTATTATATGCCCTCTCTTTAGCATTTATGTTGGCTTTGTCAAGAGGTAGGGACAAGGGTGCTGGGAGAGGACCCACACGCAGGACACAAACACATCTTTCTTAGGTACAATAAAATAGCGTTTATTACTCACTACACGGAAGATCGGGAAATCAAGGAGGACAAAGAGGAACATGAACCTCGGACTAGGAGACTAGGGACTTGGATCGCCAAGGACCTGGGACTTGGAAACAGGGAACTGGGACAGCCGCGGACCTTGGACTTGGACCCTGGGGACTGGGACCGCCACGGACCTTGGACTTGGAGACTGGGACCTTGATTCACCGCTGCCAGACACTTGGATACGAGGGATCGCTGTAGCCAGAAACGTGGACACCAAAACACAGGACAAGGAATCTTGAACCAGGACTCCTCCTTCAGATCAGGCACCGAGCCGGGACTCTTCTTCACCAGGTTGACACGGACACGAGCATGACATCGAGTCGGGACTCTTCTTCACCAGGTTGACATGGACACGAGCATGACATCGAGCCGGGACTCTTCTTCACCAGGTTGACACGGACACGAGCATGACATCGAGCCGGGACTCTTCTTCACCAGGTTGACACGGACACGAGCATGACATCGAGCCGGGACTCTTCTTCACCAGGTTGACACGGACACGAGCATGACATCGAGCCGGGACTCTGCCTTCAACTCAGGCACCAAGCCAGGACTCTTCTTCAGGGGGTAGACATGGACAAGGGGCATAAACATCGAGTCAGGACTCCACCTTCACTGAGCCCGGTCTCTTTGAAGGGTAGACATGGACAAGGGGCTTGAATGTCAAGTCAGGACTCCTCCTTCAGCTCGGGCACCGAGCCGGGACTCTTCGAGGGGTAGACACGGACAAGGGGCATAAACGTCGAGTCAGGACTCCGCCTTCAACTCACCCCTGGTAGATTGACCTTGCCCGGACCCACTCTGGCGACAGAAGGTGAATTGCTGGTACTCCGATGCGGGCTGGATCACTCTGGCTTGTTGTGGTGGCGGCAACTTGCAAAGGCTTCTAACACTCTCGCCCCGAACGGCTAAAGCCAGGGGCTTATAAGCTGCCAGTTCGGGTCGAGGGTAGATTACCTTGATTGCCAAGCTCAAGGGACGCGTAAAACAAAATTCAAAGGGAACAAGACGTCAATGGTACGGATTGCAACCTCACTAATTTTAAAGGGGAACCGATTCGGACCATGACAGGCTTTGACTTCACTTGTTAGCCATGGTTGTGTCACCTTGCCTTTGGAATACTTCTTCCTCTTTGGGATGGAAATGTCCTGTGTCTTTCAAATTGCTGCTTTGCTATCATTCCTGCCAATGGTCTTTTCCAGTCAATTCTGGCCAACTTTCTCTCTTATGCCTCTGTAACTCCCTTAACTTCAATGTTATACCTGATATACCTGACTTTAGTTTCTCCTTCTGAAAATTCATGGTGAATTCAATCACATTATGATCACTTTCCCCTTGGGGCTCTTTTACCTTAAGCTCCTTAATCAATTCTGGTTCATTGCACAACACCCAATCCAGAATAGCTGATCTTCCAGTGGGCTCAACCACAAACTGCTCTAATAATCCATCTCGTAGGTATTCTAGAAACCTCCTCTCCTGTAATCCAGCACCAATCTGATTTTCCCAATCAACATTCATATTGAAGTTCCTCATGACTATTGTATTATTGCCTTTTTGGCATGCATTTTCTATCTCCAATTGTAATTTGTGGGCCACATCCATACTACTGTTCGGGGGTCTGCATATACCTCAAATTAGGGGCCTTTTACCATTGCAGTTCCTTAGCTCTGTCCACAATGATTCAATACTTATTGACCCTGTGTCACCTCTTTTTACCAACAGAGCAACTCCACCCTCTTTGCCTTCCTGCCTATCCTTTTGATACAATGTGTATCCTTGGCCATTAAGCTCCCAGCTATAATCTTTCAGCCATGATTCAGAGATGCCTACAACATCATACCTGCTAATCTGCAACTGTGCTGTAAGTTCAGCTCCCATATTCCAAATACTGTGTGCATTTAGATACAACACCTTCAGTCCTGTAGTAACGTGTTTTGATTTTGTCGGCCTTTTATGTTGCAACTCATCCTGTTGACTGCAATTTTGCCCTATCAACATCCTCTCCTCACTACACGTTGCCTGTGTTTGTAAACCAGCTACTCATCTTCAGCACTATTATCCATCTTTCCTACAATACTTCTTCCACTGATATACTGTATATGCAGCTCAGGACACTAGTGGCACCATGCTCAACCTTTTGATTCCTAACTGTCTGAGATCTTACCAACATCTGCCGCCACAACCTCTCCATTAACTGTTCTGGCACTCTGGTTCCCGTGCCCCTACAACTCTAGTTTATACCCCACTGTGCAGCATTAACAAACCTTCCTGCTAAGGTATTAGTCCCTCTCCAGTTTAGGTGCAAACTGTCCCTTCTGTACAGGTCCCACCTTCCCTGGAAGAGAGCCCAATGATCCAAAAATCTTATGCCCTCCCTCCTACACCAACTCCTTAGTCACGTATTAAATTGTATAATCTTCCTAGTTCAGGCCTCATTAGCATATGGCACAAGTAGCAATCTTGAGATCAAACCCTCAAGGTTATGCCCCTTCCCTATGCAGAACCTTGTCACCTTGACCATGTCATTGAATCAGCAGATGCTTTCTGAGGTAATGTGGGAGAAGCTAGATTAGTATCCACTGGAATTCAGAAGAATGTAGAGACTTAATAGGAGCAGATAAGACACTAAGATAGGGGACCATGACTCCTGACTGTTCACCCTCGTCACTTCCTCACTAATCCTTTATTTTCTCGACATATCTTCATTTTCCAAAATAATAAAGATTTGTGGAAAGTATTTTTGAGGTCTCCCTGCCTTCTCATATCCTCTCAAGAGGAGCATTTCACTATCCTGCTTGGCATCTCTACTGATGTAGCTGAGCAGATATAAAGAAGAGAAAGAAAAAACTTGAGATTTTTTTTCCCTTTGCTTTCTCTGAGTGAAGCCTCAAAGAGCTAAAGCCTTAAGATGGCCATTCTATGTCCACTCAGACAATGGCTGCTGTGCTTGCCCCTGCCTTTCTTTAACTTGTTCTTATTAATCAATCCCAAATGTCGATTGGTTGCTGGCCAAAGCTCTATTAACCTGCCCTGACCTAGTCCTGCCTTTTTTTTCCTCAGGCAGTGGATGTGATTGAAGTCTCCTCCTCTCCAAACTTCCAACATCTGGATTGGCTGCTGATCAGAGGTTGTCTATCCAACCTCTCCCTCGAACACCATTTCACAAGCCCTGGCAGCATCTGCCCAGTTTAATACTACCTTTCCTGTAGTTTGAATACAGTACTTCAAGCATGGCCACACCAATGTCCTGTATAACAAAACCATTACCTCCCAATTCTCTTACTTAGGAAGGCCAGCCTACCAAAAGCCTTCTTCATCTCCCTGTTTGTCTGTGATGTCAAATAATTAACATGCAAGTTGAAAAATAATTGCAAATAACAAAACAATTAAAATGTAATTTCTTCCATAAGTCATAGAAATGCAATAAAGTTATGTATTTAATAATAGAAAAGTTTGTATTGCCAAGCATAACTCTCATGCCCAGTGCATTATGTCCATGCAAGTCCTTGATATAAACCATAAAACCATAAAACATAGGAGCAGAATTAGTCACCTCTGCCATTCCATCATGGTTGATTTATTATCCCTTTCAACCCCATTCTCTTATCTTCCCTCTGTAACCTTTGACACCATGACCAATCAATAACTTATCAACTTCTGCTAAAATATACTCAATCACTTAGGCTCCACAGTCATCCATGGCATTGAATTCCACAGATTCACCACCCTCTGGCTAAAGAAATTCCTCCTCATCTCTGTTTTAAATGGTCTCTCTTTTCTGAGGCTGTACCCTCTGGACCTAAACTCATCCACTAAGGAGGTGATGGAATAATGCCATTATTTTTACTTAACCTATCAAGTGCATTTATAATATGCTTTTGAAGGAATATGACAGCAAAAATACAACAGTAAACACTGAAAATCTCAGACTTGCATCAAGAGAAAAGCCTCCATAATGCTTAATTACATTATCAATAGACTTCTTACAGGGCTGCCAAGTGACCTCTGAGATAATATGCTGCTTGGGGACAGGGTAAGGTTATTTCGTTCCTCAAAGCATTCCGACACTCAATTTAATAATTCTGTACAATACTATTTTTCCATATTCTTCAATAGTTATAACAATAAAATTCTGCTGATTTCTTTCTATAAAATTTAAATTGATGCTGGAGTTGCAATCTTAGTGTTTTTGCAAAGGGAGTCCCAGATTGTCACGTTATAGGAAGGGGGCATTTTGATTTCACACCTAATTGATTTTGTCTGATTTTAGGATTACGTCTTATTGTTCTGGGTTTCTCTCACCAGGTCAAATAGTATCTTTACATATAGTCAACCTTTCCTTTGATATTTGTTTACAAGTTGGCAGCTTGCAACTACTTCAGCAGCAATTGAGGGTGGGCAATAAATATTGCTCTCTCCAATGGTGCCCATGTCCCATAAGTGACTTACAAAAGACCATAAAGGCAACATATTAAATTGTACCTTCATCTGGGGCATATCTTGCCTGCGAGATAAATGTGTGCAACTTTCCTCATAGTTCAATTTTTTCAGCCCCTCTATGATTCAGGGGAATGTGGATCATATTGCTTTCTATGCATATGAATAGTTCCATCAATTCAATGGCAAACACTGAATGAGCTATTTCAGATGGCCAAACGATTTTACAACTTCGTCACTTCCTCACTAATCCTTTATTTTCTTCACATATCCTCACTTTCCAAAATATTAAAGATTCGTGGAAAATATTTTTGAAGTGTTTTTCCAGATCACATTTTCCCACACATGAACTCCATCTGTCATAATTTTGCCAGCTGACTAGATTTGTTCATGGACATTATAATGTCCCAGTAAAAGAGAGTGTTATACTTCCATCTAATACCACTTGTGCAATTGTGTATTAATAATTATTCATCATTTTCAAATATTTAAGATAAAAAGATTAAATCATTACTGATCTCTGTGGACCAGTGTGTATCAAAATCTGTCAATCAGAGATATTAATTTTACCTCTTCTGTGTATCTTGGGTAGGGTTCTCAGTACCGGTAACAGTGGTGTTAACTGTTCAGGCTAACAAAATGGCGTCTCTGTATTTTATAATGAAATGGCTTCTCTGTAATGCTGTAATGGTTTTCTGTGTCTGGTATGTTTGGGTTATGGCTACTGATAAGGGAGAAAATAACCAATGGAGAATTGTTATGCCATCTCGTCTGTGTAAGCTGAGTGGGAGTTCGCAGTCTTTCTCCATAGGAGAGCGAGGAGGACAGACGTGTGTGGAGTGGGCAGCATTTCCAGAGCGACGGATACTGAACGTCGGCAGTTTGGACAGCGGCTGAAGGCTCAGAAGGTCGTTGTGGAAGGGACAGGAGGCGTGAGATCCAATGTATTAAAATATGTGCACAAACTGAAAAACTTATTATTACTTTGGTGCCCTTAGGTTATCTGTTTCTACCAACCCATCACTAAGAAATCACTATAAAGTTGCAATTATTTACTCGCCTTTGGGTATTGTCTGGTATTTGTATTGTGAGCGTGTACTGGGGGGGCAATACACCATATTTACACCGAAGTATTACACTACTGGCGGTTAATCCTAGGCAAACGGGGGTCAACTGGGGGCACGGAGGCTACATTGTGGGGTTTCTTGTTCGGGATTGAATTTGCCACATACGGGGTAATTCACCCCATTTTAAACAAAGGGAGATGGATTTGGATAAGATTGAAATCTGGTGTGAGATAGATCGAGGGAGTACCAGTTAATCATGCCTGTGGGGTGGACATGCGTACCTTGGATGAAGTGTTAATTCGATGTTTGAGTACTGTCAGAGCTATTGGTAAGGTTGAAATTTTAGGCAGAAAGATTGGTAAAATGGAGGATCTGGGCTTTGTGTTAGCGCGGATTGGTGCTGACATCTCGGCGGTGGGACTGCCACTGTCTATCGGTAACCTCAGTGATGCGAGACACTAGAGGAGTTGCCAGCAGCTGGGGGTGGAGATTTTTGAGAGTGGGTCCTATCGTTTTTGAAGGATGAAGGAAGGGAGTGGTCAGATTTGGAAAATCTCATTGGTCCTTCTCGCCCATGGACGGGGAAGGGTTCTGAGTTGGCGTCAGCCATTAACTCCTTGGAGAACAAGTCGGTGGGTCCTCATCAGAAGTTAAGAATTTTCTCAAGGCGTACTCTTACCCTGGAAGGGGAAGGAGATTATGAGTCCTGGATAGAGCACATCTCTTGGCTGTTGGGCGAGTGGCAGTGTTCTGAGGAAGAGAAGCGGTAGTGATTGGTTAACAGATTGCAAGGTGTGGCAAATGAGGTAGTAAAAGGCATGAAGGGCAGCAACCCCTGAGCTACCTGGAAGGAGTATCTAGAAGCATTGGAGGAGGCTTTTGGTCTGATGGGGGGGCACGGTGGAGCTTTTAGGGGGGCCTTGGAGCCTACGTCAGGAGAAAGGGGAAAAGCTTTCTGAGTATCTTTTCTGGGTACAGTGAAGGATAAATTGTTTGAGGCGACGGGGGGGGGGGGGTTGTTCATTTTGGAGATGGTGAATCAGATCAGGATAGGCCGGGTAGCCCGGGGTGCCCAGAGGCATGATGTCATTGCTATGAGTCTCCGGCAGTCCTGTAGATCGCGGGCCCCCCCATCCTTTGTTCAATTGCTCAGAGAGCTGAGGGATGAGGAGGATGCATTGGAGTCAGAAGAGGGCTCCGTCAGTATGGTGCAGACCTCTGTGGTAGCCCCTTGTAGTGAAGTGACTGGGGCCAGCTCCAATCCGGAGATAGTGAGGGGGTCCCCTCTGCGTGAGGGGACTGGCAGAGAGGGCCCCTCCCTGAAGGGACAGACTGCACAGAGGCCCAGGGGAAGCCAAAGTCCCGCGAGATGAGGTGTGTGTTATAACTGTGGGAAAGAGGGGCACTTCAGGAGGGAATGTGACCGGTCGGGAGCCCCTCAGGGGGAGACTCCACAGGCATCCCAGCAGGAAGGGGGGGTCGGAAAACTTAGAGGAAACCCAGTGAGGGAACAGCCTGGAGTCTCTGGGAAAACATGTTCCCAGCAATGTGCCACGTGACCCCGAGAGGAGAAGACCCTATCCCTGAAGGATTGGTGGGACCCCGACCCAGTGCGTCAATCCAGATAGAGGGAATAGATGCAAAAGCCATACTCGACATGGGGTCGCAGGTCATGCTATTTTACCGGTCATTCTACGATCAGCATTTGTCGCATTTACCCTTGATACCCTTCAGTGCCCTGGAAATTTGGGGTATCAGTGCTGGTGATTACCCATACGATGGGTATTTGTCCGTGAGACTGGAGTTCCTTGAGGCCGAGGTGGGAGTGTCTGAGGCTCATAAGGCTTTGGTGCTGGTTTGCCCGGACCTATTTGCGACTAGAGGTGTTTCAATTCTGGTGGGGACCAACACCCCGATTGTGCAGAGACTCCTGGGGGCCTGCAAGGAGAAGGCAGGTGAGGACTTTTTGGAGACCCAGTGTTTCAAGCTGCCTTTAAAGAGGTCACACTGGGTGGGACTCGGCATTGGAAAGAGGAACTGTAAGGTGTGCCTAGTCGAAGCCCAGGATGAAGTAGCGAGAGTGATGGGGATCCCCAGGTTCTCCGGAGTGCCTGAGGGTGAAGCCTTTTTAGTGCACACCCCGGAGATTCTCGAGGGGGAATCAAGATTCCCAGTTGGGGTGCTGGTGAGGCCTGAGCTACAGAAGCTCTCGGTGCTGCAGGCACGCTGGGTGGCAGTGAACATCAGGAACACCACACAACGGGAGATCACTTTCAAATAAGGGATGCCCTTGGTGCATTTGTTCCCGGTGATGGTGATGTATAGTGCCCCTGTGAGGCTTGCTGGGGGAGGGCCATTGGAAAACAGGAATAAGTTGACCGCTGAGGGGTTTAACTTTGGGGCCTGTGCCGGACAGTTGGAAGCGGAGGATGGTGGAGAAGATGTTGATGCTGAAAGATATTTTTTTCCTAGATGAGTTTGACATGGGCTGTTCCAGGAGCACTCGCAACACCATTCGAGTGATTGAAGACACCACGTTTCGAGAAAGATTGTGACAACTGGCCCCTGCAGAAGTGGACGATGTGTAGCAGCATTTGAGTAAGTTGAAGGAAGCTGGGATAATTTCAGAGTCCCGTAGCCCTTATGTGTCCCTAATGGTTGTGGCCAAGCAGAAAAATGGGAAGATTCATATGTGTGTGGACTATAGGACCCTGAATAGGTGCACCATCCCTGACCAGTATACGGTCCCCAGGGTCAAAGATGCGCTGGCCTGTCTGAGCGGGATGAAGTGGTTCAGTGCTTTGGATTTGAGGAGTGGATACTACCAGATCCTGATGAGTGAGGTGGATAAGGAGAAGATGAACTTTATATGCCCTCTGGGATTTTACCAGTTTGAAAGAATGCACCAGGGCATATCGGGGGCCCCTGCCACCTTCCAGACGGTCATGGAGAAGACTGTAGGGGATATGAATTTGCTTGAAGTGCCAGTATATTTGGACAACCTGATAGTATTTGGATCCACCTTGGAAGAACATGAGGCAAAGCTAATGAAGGTGCTCAACCAGCTGAAGGATGAAGGGTTAAACTTTCCCTGGACAGGTGCCAGTTTCGCCAGACGTCTGTTAGCTATGTTGGACATATAATCTCGTGGAACAGGGTAGCTACAGACCTGAGTAAAACTGAAGCGGTGACCACCTGGCTGAGACCCCAGACTGTGAGCGCTCTGCGCTCGTTTTTTGGGTTCTACGGATATTATCAGAGATTCATGAAGGGCTACGCCAAGGTGAGCCATCCCTTGAACCAGCTCCTGCATGACTACTCCCCTCTGGGACACAAAACAGCTCAGTGTCTCTGTTACTGAGAGAATGGCCTCAGTTGAGGTTGAAGAACCAAATGTTATACCGGGTAACATTACCCCCGGACCGACCTCGGCGTTGGCAGCTGGACCTGCCTGAGAAGTATCAGAGGGTTGTGATGAAGTCTCTGCATGATGACTATGGGCACTTGGGGGTGGAGAAGACCTATGGGTTGCTCAAGGACTGGTTTTATTGGCCCCAAATGAGGTCGGAGGTCAATGAGTATCGCAATTCCCACATACGCCGGAAGATGCTGCCTGTGCCGGCTGCTCCGTTGTCGCACTTGCAGAGTGCGGGGTCTTTGGACCTGGTGTGTCTGGATTTCCTGGCCATAGAACCTGATACCAGCAACACGGCGAATGTCTTAGTCATCACGGACCACTGCCCCAGGTATGCTCAAGCGTTCCCCACCAAGGAGCAGAGGGCAACTACAGTGGCAAGAGTGCCATGGGAGAAGTATTTTGTGCATTATGGCCCTCCCTGGTGGATACATAGTGACCAGGGGCGGGACTTCAAGAGTAAGCTCATCTATGAGTTACTGGATATGCTGGGAATTGAGAATCAAGGACCACGCCCTATCATCTGCTGGGTGACCCCAGCCAGAGAGGTTTAATCGGACCCTGCTAGACATGCCTGGGACACTGGAGATCAGCAAAAAGAGTCGATGGAGTCAACATATTGGACATCTGGTTCACTGCTACAACTGTACACGCAATGACGCTACTGGCTACTTGCCCTATTATCTGATGTTCAGGCGCGAGGCAAGGTTGCCCATTGACCTCTGTTTTGGGACGGCCGTGGGGGAAGTATCGCCAAAGCCTTACTTGAAGTATGTGGCTGACATGAAGTAGGAGCTGCAAAGGGCTTATGAGTTGGCTGGGGAGGCGGCCGCCAAGCAGAGTCAGGGAAATAAGAAGCGGTATGACCAGAAAGTGAAATTCTCCCAGCTCCTGCCGGGAGACCAAGTCCTCATAAGGAATCTGGGATTGCCTGGGAAGCACAAGCTGGCTGATTGCTGGTGGGACACGCCCTATGTGGTGGAGTGTCAATTGCCCAACTTACCGGTCTTCTGAGTGCAGCCTGAGGATGGGACGGGGCCCCCCAAGATTCTCCACCAGAATCATGTTGCCTCTAGGGCGAGACGTACAAGTAGAGCGGGAGCCCGAGGTGCCGGCTGCACCTTGTATCAGGACTTTGCTTCCACGCATGGTGGTGGAAGAGCCCACACCTGGAGATTTGGGCCCAGGCCCAGCCCCTGTGAGGGATACTGACTTGGAGGAAGATGACTTGGATGATTGGTAGATGCTGTCGTTTGCTGATGACCCCATGGAGGAGGAGGAGGCTTCTGGCCCTTCCCTCAGTGGGTTAGACAGGGTAAAGGGGCTAGTGATGGGCTGCCAGGAATGCCACAGGCATTGGGGAGGAGGATGTGGGGCCTGAGCAAGAGATGGAGGGTTCCGAGGTGTGGAGGGGTTTGGGTGACCACTCACAGGAGGGCTGGCCTCCTAGTTTCCATGAGCCTTCTGTAGTGTCCGAAGTAGAGGAGTTAGGAGAGGGAGTGCACAGGTCTCAGAGAAGTAGATGCCCTCCCAACAGGTTGGCCTATGTAGCATCTGGGGAACAGGGTGTAATCTCTACTGCTTTGGGGAGTTATGTCACTGCTTTCTGCACTTGGGTTGGGGTTTGTGCTTTGCAGGAAGGGTTGTCAAATTATCTGAGTGTCATGAGGGCACGACTAAATTTGGTAGAGGGAGAATGTAGGGTTCTCAGTACCATTAACAGTGGTGTTAACTGTTCAGGCTAACAAAATGGCTTCTCTGCATTGTTATAATGAAATGGCTTCTCTGTAATGCTGTAATGGGATCCTGTGTCTGGTATGTTTGTGTTATGGCTACTGATAAGGGGGAAAATAACCAATGGAGAATCGTTATGCAATCTTGTCTGTGTAAGCTGAGTGGGAGTTTGTGGTCATTTTCAAGAGGAGAGCGAGGAGGACGGACGTGTGTAGAGCAGGCAGCAGTTCCAGAGCGATGGATGCCGGATGTCGACAGTTCGGACGGTGGCCGAAGGCTCAGAAGGTCGTTGTGGATGGAACCAGAGGCATGAGCTCCAACGTATTAAAATATGTGCACAAACTGAAAAACTTATTATTACTTTGGCGCCTTTAGGTTGTTATCTGTTTCTACCAACCCATCACTAAGAAATCACTGTGAAGTTGCAATTATTTACTCGCTTTTGGGTATTGTCTGGTATTTGTATTGTGAGCGTGTACTTGAGGGGGTGGATTACACCGTATTTACACCAAAGTGTTGCACTACTGGCAGGGCAATGGGGGTCAACTGGGGGCACAGAGGCTTATAAGATTTTAATGCCACCTCAATACATATGACTCAGATAGTGTTGCAAATATGTGCAGATTGTAGGTTCACAGAGAATCAGCTAATACACTGATTAATTTCAAGTTCCAGTTTATTGTCATTCAACCATGTGTATAACGCCAAATGTAACAACTTTCCTCTGGACCAAGCTACATAACACAGTGTATATAACTCACACATTAATGTAACAAATGATAAATATAAACAGTCTAACATTTTGTAAACTGGACAAGTGACCCACAGCAGATAAAATCAGATGGCTAACAAGTCATGGTTCAGTTGGATTTGTCATTGTGAAATTGTGTTTTTCCTATTCATGATCATATTTGAGCTTATCAAGGTGTTTGGGAGAACAATACTGAGTTACTAGACAAGCCACCATTGAGGACCATTGATCCAGAATTGTGAGTCCAGATCTCACCACTGCAAGTGAGGGGATTAAGATTAGATAATTCAGTAAATTTGTAATTAGAGATAGACTCTGTAATGATGACTGCAAAGCTAATGAATTGACCTGGAATGGAACAGGGTATCTATTTCTCATCTAAAAGCATTTCCAAACTCATCAATGTGGCTGACTCTTAACTTGACTCTTCAATATAGAGGCAATTAGGTAATTCCAGAAATACCTTGAAAAGCCCTGTCTGATGAAGCCTCGGCTCGAAACTTCGAGTCTTTATTCCTCTCCGTAGATGATGACTGACCTGCTGAGTTCCTCCACCATTTTGTGTTTGTTACTCTGTGTTTCCAGCCTCTGCAGCATCAATTATATCTATTTTCTTCTCCTGGATTCTGCTTGGTGCTGCCTTTCTCCAAAACACAATTCTGGAAAATGCCAAAAGCAATCAAACCACTAAATTAAACACACTTCTCAAATCGCCCACCCACCTAATTGTAAGAAAACAAGCAGAAAGATGATATATACCATTCTTCTTGTTTAGGTATCTGTCTAGTAAGACCATAAGACATCCCTGCTCCTATATATAGTCTATTCCTCTAGAAAGGAATGCCAACATTGCATTCACCTTCTTCACCACGGACTCAATCTGGAGATTAACCTTAAGGGTATCCTGCACGAGGACTCCCAAGTCCCGTTGCATCTCAGAACTTTGAATTCCCTCCCCATTTAAATAATGGGGACCCATCCAAACTATCTCTTATTTGTCTTTAAACCTGCACCACTAATTGATCATACAATAAGTCTAAGGGAGGGTCTTGGCCCCAAATGTTGGCTGCTTATTTTTCTCCATACATGTGTCTGACCTGCTGAGTTCCTTTAGTAGTTTGTGTGTGTTCCTCTGGATTTCCAGCATCTGCAGAATCTCTTGTATCAACATATTCATCTGATTAACAAAGCGGCACCAACAAAAATATCAACTTCCAATTTAGCAGTTCCTTCAACATTAAATCACACCCAGTCTTATCAAGCAAAACTTGGCTAAGTTACATAGGAAGGTGACTCAAAGCTTAGCCAGACAAGTCAGCTTTAGGGGGCCACTTAAAGGAAGTAAGGTAGAGATTCAAGAAGGCTCAATAGCCTGGCTATTGCCTGGCTCAATAGCCTCAATAGCTCAATAGCCTGGCCTTTAAAGTCAATATTCAGACTTGACTACACAGCCATTAAAATAAAGCACAATTTCAATTCACCACTGTACAAAGTGCAAAGAAAATGTGAAGCGGGTCCCAGTCTATAACGTGCTGTAAGTGAATGTACAGGTTGATATGTGGTAAAGAAGATGTATGAGACTGAATTATTAATACCAGCACTGAGTTCAAGAGTTCGAAAGTTAACATATGTTGCGGCTCAAAAAATTCTGGAGTATTATTTTCACACTATATTATATTCCTCATCTGGAGTTTTATATTGTTACGTACCCCGTAACTGGGTTAACAGACCAGCAAAAATGGAATGATACGTTGGAGTCTGGTGGTACTGTAACTAAAGGTGTTTATTAGTAAACTAAACAGTAGTATCAAAAATGCCAATATACATATAAAACAGGTTAGCAATAATAAAAACAGAAGTGTAGGAATAATAATCAACAGTAAAAAAACAAGGTCTATCAAAGTCTAGGGGTAAATGAATTGTCATAAGAGAATATAGCGTTCAGTTCAGTTCGTGCTGAGGTAGTTGTTGTGTTGCAGTGTTGGAGAGAGAGAGAGAGAGGGCGAGCGAGAGATGAGCAGCTGCAGCAGGCAAACCTTCCATCGTCTTCTTGTTCCATCGTACCATTGGGGTCACCAGTTATGACCCTTCCGTTCCAGGCTAGACTGTTCTTCAGTGATGGACTCATCACCCAGGCAAGGGCGGGCACACACACAAGTCCCCACCGGTCTGCCTTCATCCACTGTGCTCCAGACTGATTCTCCTGAACCGATCCTCCAGGCTCCCACATTCCTGTGGGTGCACAACACTTTTTCAGTGTCCACTGGTGCGTCTGAGGGTTGTTACGAATATGACGCAACTCTGAGGGGCCGAAGGGTACAAAGTTGCCCCCTTCTTTTTGAGAATCGCAAGATCGCTATTAATTCGGGTCTAAGACCCAGGAAATGAGAGAGAGACATCCAGAATACGCAAGGTTTGGAATGTGTCCTGACCTCAGCGAAACAGAACCACTGATAACGGCCATTGTCTCTTGGCAAGGGAATTACGTATTGAGTACTGTACTATTCATTGAAACCCCTCAGGGGACAACCAGAGTGGGCTGGTTGAGGGATTGCATCATCCCAACCTGATTGACGTTTGAGACCCCCTGAGTAAGGATAAAAGAGGGGTCTGGGGAACAACCCCTTTAGACGCACCACGAGAAACGCTAGAGATCCCGTGACAGCTTTTGACAGCAACAGCCAGTGGGGGCTCGTGTGCGTCCTCCCTTGCCAAGGTGGCGGGCTCCTCACGGAAGAACGGTTTAGCTAAAGGAGAGGCCACAAGTGAAAGGCCACGACAACGAGACTCCTGACGGATCGAAATCATAAAAGGAAAAGCCGGCAAGTTTTTCTCAAAATCTCTCTCTCTCTCCAACCATTGCAACCCAGCGGTCCCCAAAGGCTGCAGCCTGCATGAACTGAGTGAACTTTATAGTTCCATTGGACAATACATTATCCCCTAGACAACGATAGAGCTTATTTCTTATTGATTATTATTATACCCGCACTTTTAGATTTAGTATTGATGATGTATATTTTCTGTATATTTGCATTGATATTATTTTTGTGTATTTTTACTAATAAATACTGTTAAAAATAGTATCATCAGACTTCAACTGACCTCTCTATCTTTGCTGGTAAGTGACCCAGTTACGGGGTTCGTAACAGGGTGTCTCCCCAGACCCACCTTTTATCCCCACTGACGGGGTATCAGCCATCCATCAACTCCACATGTCCATGTCCATCAAACTAGTCCACTCCCTGCTGTCTCAGCAAGAATGTTATTGAGCAAAGAAGTGTCCTTGTAGCAAAAGGTAAATAATCAATGAAAAAGTCATAATACATAAATCAGTTGTCTCTCTCTCTCTCTCTCTCATCTGTAGCAGATGCCTTTACCTCTTCTTCATCTCTCTCTCTCTCATTAGCAGCATAGTTCCCGGGGGGGTGGGCAGCTCTGGAACCCATTTCCATCTTGTTTGTTCAGCACACATAATAATATTCAGTATAATAATATTCAAAAATTATATTCAAGTTCAGTTTATTGTCATTCAACCATTCACAAGTACTGTATATTGCCAAATGATATGATCTTCCTGACCAAGGTGCACAACAGTACATATATTACCATGATTAAATTAACAAATAATAAGGTGCATTTACAAGACAAGTTAAAAAGTAAACAGCTGAATGCTATTGGCACTCCATGCATGATGAGACCTGGGTGGTGGCGGGGAGTTCAGGAATCACATTATGTGCTTTCATTTTTGATCCTATAACCCTCCTCCAAGCTGCCTTACACATAAGCTCTACTTGCTGGTCTCTCTCATCTACTCAACCAGCTTTCTAACCAACCAGATGTTTGATCCACATGTTATTTATTATTGCTAATGATTACTTCACACATCTTTCTGTCTTGCCTTGGTTACGCAGAACCATAATTATTTGTATTAATTAAATTATTTATTTAGTGATAGAGCACAGAATAGCCCTTCGAACTGTACTGCCCAGAGACCCCTGATTTAACCCTTGCCTAATCACTGGACAATTTACAATGACCTGTGAACCTACCACCCGGTATATCTTTGGAGTGTGGGAAGAAACCAGAGCATTCAATGCATACAAACATACAACAGACGTACAAACTCCATACAAAGGACGCTGGAACTGAACTGTGACCTCTGACATCCTGAACTGTTATAGTGTCATGCTAACCGCTATGCTACTGTGACACCTATTATTAGTCGATCTGTCCTCCCAATATGTGCTCCATTCCAACTGCCCATTCTTCTTGAAAGTCCGCAGCTGTACTGTCACCCTTCAAACCTTTCATAGAATCCTAGTGCACAAGGGCACTAAAATAAGCCCTTCAGCCCATCTAGTTCATGCCAACCTTTAGCCGGAATAGATCTATCGACCCACACCTGGACCACAGCCCTCCATCTTCCTCTCATCCACGTTCTTAAACAAACTTCTCTTAAATGTTGCAATCAAACCTGCATCCACCACTTCCTCTGGCAGCCCATTCTACACTCTCACCCCCCTCTGAGTGAAGAAGCTCCCCCTCAGATTCCACCTAAATGCTTCACCTTTCATCCTTGGCCTATAGTTCCAGAGATCTGCCCTCAGTGGAAAAAGTATGCTTACATTTACCTCTTTTCTAACTTTCAATAAACAGATTTCCATCTCTGTCATAATACAGTGTAGGAAAATATATGATAATGCATTGTAGTAAAAGGAACAATAGTTCAGAGTATTATCTAAGAGCAAAGGATCAAACATCAGAGGTGCATAGGGATTTAGGAGTCCTCATGCAAGATTCCCAGAAGGTGAATTTACTGGTTGAGTCTGTGGTGCAGAAGGCAAATATAATGTTGACATTTATTTCAAGGGGAATAGAATATTAAAGCAAGGAGATAATGCTGAGCCTTTATAAGACACTAGTCAGTTCACAACTAGAATATTGTCAACAGTTTTGGGCTCCATATCTCAGAAAGGATGTGTTGGCATTGGGAAAGAAGGGGTTAACACATGAGGAGTGTTTGGCAGCTTTGGGCCTGTACTCTCTGGAATTTAGAAGAATGTGGGGGATCTCGTTGAATCCTACCGAATGTTGAAAAGACTAGATAGAGTGGATGTGGAGAGGATGTCTCTTATGGTGGGGGGTATCCAGAAGTAGAGAGCAGAACCTCAAAATTGAAGGGCGACCCTTTAGAACAGAAGTAAGGAGGAACTTTTTTAGTCAGAGAGCAGTAAATATGTTGTCAAATCAACATGTACAAAAGCTGGATGAACTCAGCAGGTCGGGCAGCATCCGTTGGAACGAGCAGTCAACGTTTCGAGCCGAGAGCATTTGTCAGGACTGAAGAAGGAAGGGGCAGGGGCCCTATGAAGAAGGTGGGGGGAGGGTGGAAGGTGCCAGGTGAAAAACCAATCAGAGGAAAGATCAAGGGGTGCGGGAGGGGAAGCAGGGAGGGGATAGGCAGGAGAGGTGAAGAAGGAATGAAAGGGGAAAGCACTATGGGTCGTAGAAGAAGGCAGAATCATGACAGAGGTGATAGGCAGTTCAGTAAATCTGTGGAATGCTCTGCCACAGACTGTAATATAGACCAAATCCACACATATATTTAAGGCAGAAATTGATCATTTCCTGATTGTTCAGGGCATTACAGGATATGGCGAGAAAACAGGTATATGGGGTTGAGTGGGATCTAGGATCAGCCACGATGGAATCGCAGAGCAAAGTCAATGGGCTGAATGGCCTAATTCTGCTCCTATGTCTTATGTTCTTATAATTCTAGAAAATGACAACTTTCTGAGAATGAAGGCACAAATGACATTTAATGTCACAGTGGTAAATTATTCCTTCTCATCCAACTGCAGCCGTTCACATCATTGGAAACATCACTCTCCTTTAATGCCTCCTGTGTTGTCTGTTATCTAGATTCATATATTTCAGTGTTAGCTGTCCAGTTTTCGCCATGAAATTGTCTATATTGGCTTCCCTTGCAGCTTCATCACTTCTCAGCCCTGTTGTACCTATTTTCAGTTCCTTCTTGAGGACCATAATCTGAAATCATGTCTGTGTTCATATGCTTAGTGATTAACCGTAGCCCCCTGTCACCACCATGAACCCTGTGCTCGTAAAAGCAGCAGCTACCACATAAACTAATACTGCATTAGAAGTTCAAAGTTCAAAGTAAATTTATTATTAAAGTATATATATTTTGATATTCATTTTCGTGCAGGCAGCCACGAAACAAAGAAACACAATGAAAACACCATACAACAAAGACTAACAAATCTCCAGTGTGTGAAAAAAAGAATGAACCGTTTGAACAATAAAGTAAACAAATGGCAGAGTCTGTGAAAGTGTGTCCATAGCCACACAACCATTTCAGCGAGTGAAGCCAGTCAGGAGTCTGATGGCTGCCGGACACAACTGTGGAAAACATTTATCGCTGAGGCGAGTGAAGCTGGTCAGGAGTCCAATGGCTGCAGGACACAGCTGTGGAAAATGTTCAGTGCTGAGACAGTCATTGCAGGCATTTCTAGTTACCTCACTGCTGAAAGGAAGAGGACTTTTGGAAAGGGTGCAGAGGGAGCAGCACAGGAGTGCAGCAGTTAGTGCATCACCTTAACAGCATTTGCCGATTGAGGTGCATTCCCCACTGCTGTCTAAAAGGATCCACGACCAAGTAGTTTTCTTCCAGGTGCTCCGGTTTCCTCCCACATTCCAAAAGCATACAAGTCAGGGTTAGTGAGTCGTGAGCATGCTCTGTTGACACTTGTGGCCTGCCTTGCACAACTCTCACTGCGTTGATTTGAAGCAAACTCCGTATTTCACTGTGTGTTTCCATGCATATGTGACAAATAAAGACAAACTTTCTCTTTAAAAGTGAGGTTTACCAGGATGCTACCCGCATTAGGAGGTTTGAAGAACTTGAGTTGTTTTCTCTGAAATTTCAGAGGTTCACAGGAAACATTAAAGCTTATAAAATGATGAGTGGCAGAGCCAGCGTTGAGTGTCGATACCTTTTTCCCCAGGATAAAAATGCATTTAAGGTGAGAAGCAGAAAGCTTAGAGGAATCCACAAGTTTTTAAAATAAACAGACTGCAGTAGGTGTCAGGGTTTCCAGGAGTAGTAGTTGAAACAGAAACTGTATGATAAACAGAAGCTGCAAGATAGACACATGGAAATTCATACAATGACCAAATATGGATCATACACAGCCAGGATAAACCATATATAACCATATAACAATCACAGCATGGAAACAGGCCATCTCGGCCCTCCTAGTCCGTGCCGAACTCTTAATCTCACCTAGTCTCACCTACCCGCACTCAGCCCATAACCCTCCACTCCTTTCCTGTCCATATACCTATCCAATTTTACCTTAAATGACACAACTGAACTGGCCTCTACTACTTCTACCGGAAGCTCATTCCACACAGCTATCACTCTCTGAGTAAAGAAATACCCCCTTGTGTTTCCCTTAAACTTCTGCCCCCTAACTCTCAAATCATGTCCTCTCGTTTGAATCTCCCCTACTCTCAATTGAAACAGCCTATTCATGTCAACTCTATCTATCCCTCTCAAAATTTTAGATACCTCGATCAAATCCCCCCTCAACCTTCTACACTCCAATGAATAGAGACCTAACTTGTTCAACCTTTCTCTATAACTTAAGTGCTGAAACCCAGGTAACATCCTAGTAAATCGTCTCTGCACTCTCTCTAATTTATTGATATCTTTCCTATAATTCGGTGACCAGAACTGTACACAATATTCCAAATTTGGCCTTACCAATGCCTTGTGCAATTTTAACATTACATCCCAACTTCTGTACTCAATGCTCTGATTTATAAAGGCCAGTGTTCCAAAAGCCTTCTTCACCACCCTATCTACATGAGACTCCACCTTCATGGAACTATGCACTGTTATTCCTAGATCTCTCTGTTCCACTGCATTCCTCAATGCCCTACCATTTACCCTGTATGTTCTATTTGGATTATTCCTGCCAAAATGTAGAACCTCACACTTCTCAGCATTAAACTCCATCTGCCAGCATTCAGCACATTCTTCTAACTGGCACAAATCTCCCTGCAAGCTTTGAAAATCCACCTCATTATCCACAACACCTCCTACCTTAGTATCATCGGCATACTTCCTAATCCAATTTACCACCCCATCATCCAGATCATTTATGTATATTACAAACAACATTGGGCCCAAAACAGATCCCTGAGGCACCCCGCTAGTCACTGGCCTCCATCCCGATAAACAATTATCCACCACTACTCTCTGGCATCTCCCATCTAGCCACTGTTGAATCCATTTTATTACTCCAGCATTAATACCTAACGACTGAACCTTCTTAACTAACCTTCCATGTGGAACTTTGTCAAAGGCCTTGCTGAAGTCCATATAGATGACATCCACTACCTTACCCTCGTCAACATTCCTCGTAACTTCTTCAAAAAATTCAATAAGTAAGTGAGAGACTGTAAGCATGAATTGTTATAAATTATTCCAGTTGGAGATGAATTTTCAAACAATTGGGGAGTTGTGTGAATGTGAGAAAGAAAATATTACGGGGGAACTGTATTTATAGGATTGCTCTAAAGATTGACATTTAACCAAAACACATCCTGTTCAGCAGCTCAGAGGATGCCAAAAGTTTTTTTTTTGTCTATCAGCAGCACATTATTCAAAATTTGTATTTGCTGCTTACGGAGTTTCCCATTATTAATATTAATGGATAAGGTATCTTTTGTCAGTGCTGAGTCACAAAATTACCCCAGTGATGTGTTTAACAAGTTCACTGAGCAACATTATGTGCAGCACGTTCCTTATGGTTGGCTCCTGATATATGTCCCCAGGGTCTTGTTTCTAGTGCAATTGCAAGCTTAGAATCAGTGAAATACAAACAGAAGATGCTGGAAATACTCGGCAGGTCACAAGAGCATCTGCAGAGTGCCAAATAAAGTTAACACTTTTGATTAATGAACCATTTGGATCATTCATGACTTTCAGGAAGGAAAATCAGCCGTTCTTACCTGGTCTGACTCACAAGTGACTTCGGAATCGAGTGTGATAATATAGACTCTTGACCTCAGAATCCACAGTAACTTGTTACAATCTTGTACCTTATTGATTACCTGCACTGCATATTCTCTGAGGATGACACCTTTTTTCAATGCCCAAAAACAGAAAATCTACAAAAGTGGTGGATACAGCCTGGTCCATAATAGAAAAACTGAGCACATCCATAAGGAGCACTAACACAAGAAAGCAGCATCCATCATCAAGGGCCCACACTATACAGCCATGCTTTCTTCTCACTGCTGCAGGAAGGAAGGAGGTACAGGATCTTTAAATCCCTCACTACCAGGTTCAGGAAGTTATTGCCCTTCAACCATTAAGCTCCTGAACCAACATGGATAACATCACCCCCCTGAACACCGAACTGATTCCACAACCTGTGGACTCACTTTCAGGACTCCTCATGTTCTTCATATTACTTATTTACTTATTATTTTGTTTAAATTTATTTCTCAGCTCAAGCTGGTAAAACCTGACATATAGCCAAGCACACTTATTTCTCAATTGCTAGGAACTTTAGGACTATTCTAGTTGTGCTTAGTATTGTGGGTTTCTGGAGATTTACATAAATATTGGTGTATAGACCTAATTCTTTAAAGCTATTGTGAAGTGACTTATTATTTTTATTATTATTATTATTGTATGACCATAAGATATAGGAGCAGAATTAGGCCATTTGGCCCATTGAGTCTGCTTCGCCATTCAATCATGGCTGATCCTTTTTGCTTTCCTCAGCCCCCCATTCCCTGACTTTCTCCCTGTAACCTTTGAAGAAATGATCAAGCTCTGTCTTAAATACACCTAATAACCTGGCCTCCACAGCTGCCTGTGGTAATACATTCCACAAGTTCACCAATGACTTTCAATGACTAATGAAATTTCTCCGCATCTCTCTTGTAAATGGATGCCCCTCTATTCTGAGGCTGTGCCCCCTTGTCCTAGACTCCCACACCTTGGGAAACATCATTTCCACATCTACTCTGTCTAGGCTCTTCAACATTCAAAAGGTTTCATTGAGATTCATCTTCATACTTTGAAAATCCAGTAAGTACAGACCCAAAGCTATCAAATGTTCCTCGCATGATAACTCCTTCATTCCAAGAATCATCCTTCTGAACCTACTCTGAACTATTTCCCATACCATCCATACCTTCTAAGATGAGGGGACCAAAACTATTCACAATACTCAAGGTGAGGCCTCACAAGTGCCTTATAAAGCCTCCTCAAATGAATGCTAACATTGCATTTGTCTATCTCCACACTGACTCAACCTGTAAGTTAACCTTCAGGGTGGTCTCCCCAAGGACTCCTAAGTCCTTTTGCATCTCAGATTTTTGGATTTTCTCCCTGTTTAGAAAATTGTCTTCACATATATTTCTTCTACCAAAGTGCATGGCCATGCATTTTCCAACATTGTATTTCATTTTCCACTTTCTTGCCCATTCTCCTAATCTGTCTAAGTCCTTCTGCAGGTTAGCAGTTTCCTCAACACTACTTGTCCTTCCACCAACTTCATATCATCTGCAAAGTTGGCAACAAAGCCATCTATTCCATCAACCAAATCACTGATACACAGCATACAAAGGAGTGGTCCCAACATTGTTTTCAGCAGAACACCACTAGTCACTGGCAGCCAACCAGAAAAAGATCATTTTTTCCCCACTTGCTGCTTCCTAATAATCAGCCAATGCTCTAACCATGCCAGTAACTTTACTGTAATCCCATGAGGTCTTAACTCGGTAACCAGTCTCATGTGTGGCAACTTGCACAGGCCTTCTGGAAGTCCAAATATACAACATCCACTGCATCCCCTTTATCTATCCCATGTGTAATCTCCTCAAAGAATCACAGTAGATTCATCAGGCAAGATTTTCCCTTAAGGAAACCATGCTGACTTTGTCCTATCCTGTCCTGTGTCACCAAGTACTTCATAACCTCATCCTTAACAATTGTCTCCAACGTCTTCCCAGCAACTGAAGTTAGTCTAACTGACCTATAATTTCCTTTCTGCTGCCTTCCTCCTTTTGTAAAGGGTGGAGTGACATTTGCAATCTTCTAATCTTCTGGCACCAAGCCAGAGTCCAACGATTTTAGAAAGATCATTACTAATACCTCCACAATCTCTACTGCTATCTCTTTCAGAACCCTAAGGTGCAGTTCATCTGGTCTGGGTGATTTATGTGCCCTTAGGTCTTTCAGATTTTTGAGCACCTTCTCTCTTGTTATAGTAACTACATTCACTTCTCTTCTCTCACACCCTTCGACATCTGGCACACTGCTAGGGTCTTCCACAGTGAAGACTGATGCAAAATGCTCATTTAGTTCATCTGCCATCTCCTTGGCCCCCGTTATTATTTCTCTTGCCTCATTTTCTAGCGGTCCTATATCCCCTCTCATCTCTTTTTTATGTTTTACATACTTGAAAAAGCTTTTACTATCGACTTTGATATTGTTTGATAGCTTGCTTTCATTTTTCATCTTTTCCTTCCTAATGATTCTCTTACATATTTAAAAACTCCCCAATCCTCTGTCTTCCTGTTAATTTTTGTTTTGTTTTATGCCCTTTCTTTTGCTTTTACATTGGCTTTGACTTCCCTTGTCAAGCATGGTTGTACTATTATGCCATTGAGTATTTCTTCATATTTGGAATACATCCATCCTTAATCTTTCTCATTTTCCCAGAATCTGTTGTTCTGCTGTCATCTCTACCAGCATCTCCTTCCAATTGACTTTGGCCTCCTCTTTCAGCTGCCTATCACCTCTCTCATGATTCTGTCTTTTTCTACTACCCATAGTGCTTTCCCCTTACATTCCTTCTTCACCTCTCCGGCCTATCCCCTCCTTGCTTCCCCTCCCCCACCCCTTGATCTTTCCTCTGTTTAGTTTTTCACCCCACCTTCCCCCTCCCCCCACCTTCTTTATAGGGCCCCTGCCCCCTCCTTCTTCAGTCCTGACGAAGGGTCTCAGCCCGAAACATTAACTGCGCCTTTCAACGGATGCTGCCCGACCTGCTGAGTTCATCCAGCTTGTTTCTACATCTTGATTTGACCCCAGCACCTGCAATGTACTTTATGTTTACTATTCTTTTACCTTAAGCTCCCTAGTCGCCTGCAGTTCACTGCATTACATCCAATCCAGTATAGCTGATCCCCTAGTAGGCTGAATGACAAACTGCTCTAAAAAGTCGTCTCATAAGGATTCAACAAACTCACTCTCTTTAGATCCATTACCAAACTGATTTTCCACAATTCAGTGATGGCCATAACATCATCCTTGACAATCAGTAATAGTGCAACAAGATCATCCATTTTATTTCTTGTACTCCGTGCATTGAGATATAACACTTTGAGTACTGTGTTTGCTATCCTTTTTGATTCTGCATCCCTAATACACTGATACTCACCCTGCTGTCTGCAATAATGTCCTAACATCTGACTGCCTTTCCTGACAGTCTGACTGTGTGTTATTGTTATTTGTTTTTTTTTGTATTTTCAGTTTGCCTTCTTTTGCATATTGGTTGTTTGTTCAGTCTTTGTGTGTAGTTTTTCAGTGATTCTAATGTATTCCTTAGTTCTACTGAGAAGGCCTGCAAGAAAATCTCAGTGAGGTACAGTTTATCGTGATGTACAGCATGCACACTTTGATAATAAATTTACTTTGAACATTATACTTCTATTCTGCATTTTGTATTCTACCTCACTGCACTGTGTAATGATTTTAACTGTACCACCGGCTTTTCACTGTACATATCACAATAATTAATCTATTCTAATTCCAAAGCAGTTGACCTCACAAAATATTCATTCTGTTGAGGTAGCCCCTTCATCTTGTGTGCTTATATTCTATTGAGGCCTCTTTACTTCCTCCTCACAGAGGGTGGTGAGGTATCTTGTTTAACTCAGAGGGTTGTGGCCTCTGGAGGTAGCTAAAAAACAAGATGATATTTCCAAAGACTGAGTGAAAGCTATGGGGTACTGGCACAGAAAATGAATTGATGACTGGTGCTGACCAGCCATGATCATGCTGAATAATGAAGAATGCTTAAGGGGCCAGATGACCATTCACAATCCCACTTAACTCCATATCACCAGTAAACTTGGAAATGTGACACATGTTCCCCTCAATGATGGTACTACGTACCATATGGCAGGGGGATGGGAACCAGGATGATAGAGCTGAGAAAGAGCCAGCAGGTTTGCAAGTAGATGATGGGTGTAACATCAATGTAAGGAAGGACAAGCAAATGATTGGATACAAAGGCAGACAGAACCAAGAATTAAATTGTACCACAGAGGCAAAATTCAAAAGGGCGAAATTGCAGGACTGAAAATGCTGCATTTAAATGCACGAGTATTTGGAATAAGGTGGACAAACTCGTGGCACAATTAGAGACTGGTTGGTATGATATTGTATGCATCACTGGGTTGTGGCTGAAAGAAGGCCATAGTTGGGAGCTTAACATCAAAGGGAATATTTTCTATTGAAAGGACAGGCAAGAAGGCATAGGGGGTGATATGGTTCTGTTGGTAAGAGATGGAATTATATCTTTAGAAAGAAGTGACAGAGAGTCAGAAAATGTTGAATCTTTGTGAGTGGAGTTAAGAAACTGCAAGGGTAAAAAAATATTATGGGAATCATATATAGGCCTCCAAATAGTAGCCAAGATGTGGTGTAGCAAAACAATTGTAATGGGGGACTTCAATATTTAAGGAGATTGGGAAAATCAGGTTTTTTTTAATAAATTTTTTTAATTGAATTTTCAAATGGTTACAGAAGGAAAACAATTATCAACCCCTCCCCCCTCCCCTTAACCCCTCCTCCCAACATATCCTTGTAGAAAGAGAAAAAAAAAGAAAGAAAGAAAGAATGCCTGGATATTGAAAGATCCCCACATGCTCCATGTATATATTTAACATATTATAAAGTTCATAATAGCTTTAGTATATATATTTATTTCTTTCCCCAAATAACCAATAATTTTATCTTTGGAGCACCTATATATTTAATCCTATCTTTTGTAAATAAGGGTGCCAAATTTTCAGAAATATTTCATATTTATCTCTTAAATTATAAGTAATTTTTTCAAATGGAATGCAGCTAAAAGCTATATCTATTTTCATTTTCTTAATGTATGTTAAAATTCTAGTCCATTAAGCCTATTAACATTAAAACTTAAAAAATTCAGTAAATTAGTCATTATTTTTAACAGGGTTACTCCAGTCTATAGTAATACCTAACTTTTCAACTTTCGTAGTACCTTGGCGAATCTTTTTAAAATTCTCCATGTTGCTATGTGTCTCCCCACTGATTGTCCAGGCAAAGAAAGAAAGATTAAAGAAAAATAGATTATAAAGAAAAAAATAACAAAATACCCCCCTACTAATGTTGTGAATAAAAAAAAAACACAACATTACCCCCTCCGTTGTATGGGTCATGGCAATCGCTGTGATTACACACGTGAATCCCGTAGCAATCGATCCGAAGTTCCCCCAGCTCCCCGTAACATAAAAAAGTATATATAAGAGAAGAAAAAATAATATCACTACTCTCAATTAATATTTCTCAAAGTTTTACCTTTCACCCCCTGTATCATATAATTGAGAATATATTTAAATATTCTTCTGTCTTTAAACATCCATCAACTCCATTCACTGTCCCTGTCTTCATCTTTAATCCGTTTCACTTTTAATTCTTTGGCTGTGGTTAGCGAATATTTCAGAGTTCTTGTGCAAATTCTTCTGCATCCCGATAATCAGTAAAAGATCTTCTTTTTCCATCATCCAAAAAAATTATCAGGGTTGCCGGGTGGCACAATATAAATTTATAACCCTTTTCCCATAAAACATTTTTCGCTGAGTTAAATTCCTTCTTTCTCTTCAAAAGGTCATAACTTATATCAGGATAGAAAAGAACTGTTTTCCCTTTTATCATCAATGACCCATTTCTCTTTCTGGCACGTTGGGCTGTCACCTTCAGGATCTTTTCTTTATCTTGATAACTTAAGCATTTTATCAAGATTGATCGTGGGTTTTGATCAACTTGAGGTCTTGGTCTTAAGGCTCTGTGAGCCCTTTCAATTTCAATTAACTGGGTTCCTTCTTCCATTTCCAAAATTTCCAGAATCCATTTTTGAAAATAATTTATTGGATCCTCTCCCTCTATACCTTCTTTAAGTCCAACAATCTTAATATTATTTCGTCTGGTAAAATTTTCAAGTACATCCACTTTTTCCAACAACTGTTTACTTTCTGATGTGCAGGCAGAAATATTATCTTCCATTTTATTCACTCTATCAATGGTGTCTCCCATTGCTTCTTCCAAGTTTTTAATTTTCTTGTCCATTTTGTCCTATCTTTTCATCATTTTATCAAACATAATCATATTTTTATATCTTTTTTATTACTTTTAATGCTTTTAACTTATGCATTATTTGCACCAAAGGTTTTTTTATGTCTCCAATATCTCCTCCAACCTCTTCCTGGTACTCTTCTTTGTTTGTCTCTTCATCTTCGTCTGATTTATCCAGAGAATTTGATTCCACCTCATATTCACTTTCACTTTCAGTTCCGATCATAGCTGGGATTTGTAGTTTGGGTTGCTCGTGTTTGTGCATGCCCCTTCCTTCATGCATGCACAATTCCTGTTGCTCTTTTTTTTTGGGAAACGGTTGATGTTGCCGCAGTTTTCTGTTCTGTATCGCCGGGGGTAAAATGCACTTGAGCCCGAGGCTCTTTCATGGCGGCAGGCCTTGATTCTTTTCCAACTTGTGTTGTCTTCAAAGTAGTAGTTTTCTTCTGCTTCTGTTTAGGAGACATATCTTAAGACAATCCTGAGTAGTTTATATGTAATTTTAAAAAAGTATTTACTAACTTTTCTTCACTTAAACATTATTTTACTGGTTTTTTACGGGAGAGCTGGATTTCCACGTCTCGATCCTACGTCATCATGTGACTTTCCCGCCGGGAAATCAGGTTGATGTAGGATCACAAGAGAGGGAATTTTTGAATGCTTACAAGATGGCCTTTTAGAGCAGCTTGTGATTGAGCCTACTTGGGGAAAGGCTATCTTAGATTGGATGTTGAGTAATAACCCAGATCTTATAAGGGAGCTGAACATAAAGGAACCCTTAGGAGGCAGTGTGATTGAATTCATACAGCAACTTCAGAGGGAGAAGCATAGTTCACATATAACCATATTGCAATGGAACAAAGGGAATTACAGAGGCACGAGAGAGGAACTTGCCCAGGTGGATTGGAGGAGGATGACAGCAGAGCAGAGATGGCTGAAGTTACTGGGAATAGTTCACAAGGCACAGGTTAGGTATGTCCCACAGAAGAAGTTCATAAAAGGCAGCGGTAGGCAAATTACTATTAACAACAATTTTATCTATATCTCTAGCACTATATATTTTATTTATTTAGAGTTACTGTGTGGAATAGGCCCTTCCAGCCCTTAGAATTGTTTTGTCAGTGACACATCAAATTAACCCTAGCCTAATCACAGGACAACTTACAATGACCAATTAACATGCTCTCTTCTTGCTGCTGCCATCAGGTAGAAGGTGTAAGTGCCTCAGGATTCATGCCACCAGGTTCAAGAACAGTTACTACCCCTCAATCATCAGTTCTTGAATAAAAGGGGATAACCACACTCACTTGCCCCATCATTGAGATGTTTAAAGTGTGACCAATGATCTCATTTTAAGGACTCTGTCTCATTATCTCATGTTTTTGTTATTTGTTGCTAATTATTTATATTTGCATTTGCACAGTTTATTGTCTTCAGCACTCTGGTTGAGCTTTTATTGATCGTGTTAGTTGTTGTGCTTAGAACATCCACAGGAAAATGAACCTCCAGGTTGTACATGGAGACAAATATCTACTTTGATACTACAACTTACTTTGAACTTTATGAGTAAGTCATGGCTCGGACACACAGCCAGGGGTGTTGGTGTAAGCAGACACAATAATGATGTTTAAGGGGTGCCTAAGGTGCATGTGGCACAGTGGTTAGCATAACACATCACTGGACAAGCAATTGAAAAGTTAAGGTTCAATTCCTGCTACTGTCTGTAAGGATTGGTACATTCCCCCCATATACACATGGCTTTCCTCTGGGTGTTCCAGTCTCCCCCACCCCCCCCAACATTCCAAATATATACAGTTTGTACAGGTTAGGATTAGGAAGTTGTGCACATTCTATGTTGGTGCCAGAAGCATGGCGATACTTTCAGGCTGCCACTGCACAATCCTGAGATTGTGTTGGTCATTGATGCAAACGATGCATTTCACGATAAATTTCGATATACAAGAGACAAATAAAGGAAATCTTATCATCTTACAGGGACATACAGAGAATGCAAAGATATGGACCATATACAGGCAAGTGGAATTACTTTAATTTGGCAGTGCAGTGGACACACATAGTGAGCTGAGGGCTGTTTTTGTACAGTACTGTTTTACATTTTATGTTGTGCACACTCAGGATATTGTGTGATGTTGCGAGAGACAGCTGATGGTTTGAAAGATCTGAAATGGTCAGTCCTTACAAATTGCACGCTTGGACATCCTCAGAGTAGGGCTGGAGGTGTTGATTTATTATGATGGTACGATAAGATGATCTCTTCTTAGTACAATAAAATGGACTTGGTCTCACAGTCTACTTTGGGAATGCCTTGTGCCTTAATTCTGCCTGCCACCATTCTCTCTAAGCTGCATGTGTGCATGGCCACTCAGTAGCTGAAATGCCCCTGCACACATAGCCTTTGTTGCTACACAGATAGAATTTTTTTTTACATACAATTAATATAATTTTGAAATCTATGTTAATAGAATTGTTAAATACCCTGTAATTCATGAAGTGTTAATGAATATAATCCATGCATTTTCTAAATAATAAAAGACATTTAAAATGCTGTGCAGTTTTCAGGCCATGTAAAAATGTCTTACTCACAGCAGTGGTTGGTTCACACAGCTGTGAAAAAAAACATTAGAGGCAACATTGCTGCCTGCACAGTTTTTTTTCCTGTAAAACTTGATTCTGCTTTGTGTTATTGCTTGTCCCTCATACAGCCTTGATGTACTGATATGATATATTCTGTCCCTGTTCAGTGGTATATTTGACAATAATAAACCAACTTAACAATTTACCATATGCTGCAGTCCGCTGCCATTTCTTCAGTTATCATTGACCAGCCATCCACAGAATTCATTCAATTAGTTTTGTTTCTCCCCACAGATTCCATCTGACACACTGCCCTTCTCTGTTTTTATTGCTTATTTCTAGTGTCTGCAGGATTTTGTTTTAGAAATATGATGTTCCAATCGGAAAGACAATTTTTAAATCATCACCAAGTACATAACCAGCAAAATTTTCTCTCATTTCATCACTTTCATTTGAAAGCATCGTAATCAAAATGTTTCTACAATGGAATGTAGTAATGATGAACAAGAAACATATCTGTGTTAAGGATTGATTTTATTTAGTTGTATGCTGGAGCTAATTGAAATTTTGAACTCACTGCTGCAAGTGTTTTTCTTTGCTCCTTTCTTTCTCTTTCTTTTGCTCTCTTTCCCTCTTTTTTCTGTTATATCAGGGGATCTTGATTGATTTAACCAATGTTCTATTCTTCACTCAATAAAATTTGTGTCCTATGCTTCAACAACCTGAGACTAGGAATCTGCCTGGTGATACAAACACCAGAGAGTCTGATTGTCAAGTAAGTCGATGTGAAAGATAAACTCAGATAGTTTGTTCATCTACATGACATTATTCATTTAAACTGAATTGTTAGATTGTGGAAAATTCATCCTGCTAACATAGTACTTACTTGTCATCAGAAGATTCTAGATTCAAGGACCATATCAGAAAGTGCTGAGGATATTCAGCAAATTGGACAGAACTTGTTTGGAGACAAACAAGTGTTCCAATTTCAGGTTGACCTGAAGCATTAACACTGATTTTTCCTGCTCAGATGCTGTCTGACCTATTTCCAATTTAAGATAGTGCAGGTGAATCTCAACAACTTCTGTCCGGTGGTCAATGAAACAAGGGAAACAACTAAGTACTTTGTTAATCACTCTTTTTCTGGCAAACAATCATTGCAAACAATAGCCTGTAACTTCCCTTTGGTCTTAGAGGCAACTTGATGTATAATACTGAGGCGAGGCAAGGCAGCGGGCCCATCACTGACAGCAAGGAAGACCCTCGGTTCGATGGATTTAAGCCTGGGCTGAATTTGAAAGGTAGGGCACAGGCCAAATAAAGGTGGCAGGGTCCTGGACACAGAGCGTATCAAAATGACTGAACCCAACATATTAGGTTAAATGACAATTTAAGCACCAGACCTGATTGAGAAGATCAAGGTGTCAGGGCCCAAATCGAGGGGCGGGCAACTTGAGTTTGCTGCTCTGCTCTGTGCTGAACTAAAGCTCTGTGGACAGAATCTCTTTATGGACTTCAATTCAGAACGCTATTTGTTTGCATTTATTGTATTTTCTCTGCACATTGGGTACTTGATGGTCTTTTTTTTTAACTGGGTTCTTTTGGGGTTTATTCTGTGGCTGCCTGTTATGAGATGAATCTCAAGGCTGTATAATGTATACATCTTTGATAATAAATTTATTTTGAACTTTGAGCACCTCCAGCAATTTTCTGATTTTACCTCAGAATTCTACCATCTGCAGTTTTTTTGTATTTTGGTTTCGGGGTCCAGATTGATCCATGGAGATGACAGGTGTGAGTACAGTGACGACAGATCATGGGAAGATTACATAGAAACATAGAAAAACTACAGCACCAGACAGGCCCTTCAGCCCACAAAGCTGTGCCAAACAGGAACTTACTTTAGAAATTACCTATGGTTACCCATAGCCCTCTATTTTTCTAAGCTAAATGTACCTATCCAAAAGCCTCTTAAAAGACCCTATCATATCCACCTCCACCACCTTCACCGGCAGCCCATTCCATTCACTCACCACTCTCTGCATTAAAAAAAACTTACCCTTGATATCTCCTCTGTACCTGCTTCCAAGCACCTTAAAACTATGCCCTCTTGTGCTAGCCATTTCAGCCCTGGAAAAAGCCTTTGACTATCCACATGATCAATGCTTCTCACCTATATACACCTCCATCATCTTATATCACATCCTCCGCCGCGCCAAAGATCATTGCCAGAGGCTCAGTAATCTCCTCCCTCGCTTCCCACAGTAGCCTAGGGTACATCTCATCCGGTCCCAGAGACTTATCCAACTTGATGCTTTCCAAAAGCTCCAGCACATCCTCTTCCTTAATATCTATGTTCTCAAGCTTTTCAGTCCACTGCAAGTCATCCCTACAATCACCATGGTCCTTTTCCGTAGTGAATACTGAAGCAAAATAATCATTAAGCACCTCAGCTATCTCCTCCAGTTCCATACACACTTTTCCACTGTCACACTTGATTGGTCCTATTCTATCACGCCTTATCCTCTTGCTCTTCACATACTTATAGAATGCTTTGGAGTTTTCTTTAATCCTGCTCTCCAGGGCCTTCTCATGGCCCCTGCTGGCTATCCTAATTTAATTCTTAAGCTTCTTCCTGCTAGCCTTATAATCTTCTAGATCTCTATCATTGCCTAGTTTTTTGAACCTTTCATAAGCTTTTCTTTTCTTCTTGACTATATATCAACAGCCTATGTACACCATGGTTCCTGTACCCTACCATCTTTTCCCTGTCTCATTGGAATGTACCTATGCAGAACACCACACAAATATCCCCTGAACATTTGCCACATTTCTGCCGCACATTTCCCTGAGAACATCTTTTCCCAATTTATGCTTCCAAGTTCCTGCCTGATAGCATCATAATTCCCCTTACTCCAATTAAACACTTTCCTAACTTCTCTGTTCCTATCCCTCTCCAATGTTAAAGTAAAGGAGATAGAATTGTGATCACAATTTCCAAAATCCTCTCCCACTGAGACACCTGACTCCTGACCAGGTTCATTTCCCAATACCAGATCAAGTACAGCCATTCCTCTTGTAGATTTATCTACATATTGTGTCAGGAAGGCTTCCTGAACACCTAACAAACTCTATCTCCTTGAAATGCCTTGATCTAGGGAGATACAAATCAATATTTGGGAAACTAAATTCTCCCACCACAACAACCCTGTTATTATTACTCCTTTCCAGAATCTGTCTCCCTATCTGTTCCTTGAAGTCCCTGTCACTATTGGGTGGTCTATAAGGAACACCCAGTAGAGTTATTGACCCCTTCCTCTTTCTAACTTCCACCCACAGAGACAATCCTTCCATGACTTCCTCCTTTTCTGATCAACAGTGCCACACCCCCACCTCTTTTGCCTCCCTCCCTGTCCTTTCTGAAACACCTAAAGCCTGGCACTCTGACCAACCATTCCTGCCCCCGAGCCATCCACCTCTCTGTAATGGCCACAACATCATAGCTCCAGGTACTGATCCATGCTCTAAACTCATCTGCTTTATTCATGATGCTATTTCATGATAATGGGTGCTAGTTAAATCATCTCATCTTGCACGGGGGCATAAAAATGTTCCACTACACCCTTTCAAAGTACAGGGAAGCTATCCCTGGTGGACTGGCCAATATTTAACCCCAAAACAAACATAAAATCACAACACCACTGATCCCAAAATCTGCAATAAAAGCCCAAAATGGCTGAAGGTGTCCACATCTGCCAAAAGAAAGTCAGAGAGAAGGGGTGGAACCAGCCAACCCATTGTGTAATGTCACACCCATAACTGCTAGCAGTTAGTGGTGCTCTGGGCCAGAATGTGAGTATCTGGAGACACACACCATTCATTTCATTTCACCAGAAGTTATTTCATACTCAATTTCCTAACCTTTCTGCTGGTGGGTGGCCTCCTTTTCCAGGAATACAAAAACCATCGATTTTTTTTTTTGCAGCACACCAGAAATGCTGAATCATGGGGAGCCCACTGATCAGGTGAGACCATAGGAGTGAACAGAGTATTTTGCTCAGTCTGGGTCACACAGTGATGCAGCTGGAAGAACCACTGCCCTACAGTTCCAGCAGCCTGGGTTAATCCTGACCTCCAGTGCTGTCCAGATAAAGTTTGTGACCACGTGGATGTGTTCTAGATACTCATTTCTTTTCATATTCCAAAGACACGCACATTGAGAGGTTACCATCATTTTTAAATTGTGCAGGGGGACAGTTCAGTCTTGGAGGCTGGAAAGAATAAATCAAAGAGAAGGTTAGTGTGGTAATGGATTGTTCTGTAAACTTACAGGCTGAATGGATCCTACGGCATGGGAAATATGGAAAATGGGATTCAGAGCATGAGAAGTGAGAGGAAATGCATTGCTTATTAAGTTAATAGAACATAGATCATAGAGCAGTATATCATAATTCAGGCCCTTCAGTCCATGATGTGGTTCCGACATTTTAATCTACTTCAAGATCAATCTAACACTTTCCTCCCACATAGCTTTGCATTCTAATTTCATTCATGCCCCTCTCTAAATCACTTTAACATATCCACCTCTAACCCACCCCAGAATTATGTTCAATGCACTTGTCACTCTGTTTAAAAAGCCTATCTCAGACACCATCCCCCCACCTTCCAGACTCTCCACCAATCACCTTCAAGTTATAAACATGAGAAAGCCTGTGGATACCGCAGATCCAGAGTAACACACACAAAGTGCTGGAGGGAATCAGCAGACCAGGCATCATCTATGGAAATGAATGGACAAGGGAAACATGGAAGGAGCAATCCCCACGGAAAGCAGAGGAGGGAGAGTCAAAGATAGTATTTAGTGTTAGGATCTGTTTGGAGATGTTAGATGTCACAGAAGATGATGTGTTGTCATCACAGGCCTTAAAGTTATGTCCGCTAGTTTTAGCCATTTTTGCCCTGGGACAAAGATGCTGGCTGTCCACTCTATCTATTTCTCTTATCAAAATAAAGGACACTCCATTGTGTTGTGCTTGAGTGAGAGAGAGTGATTGTAATAACCAGATGTGATAGAACTGATCTTTGTTTGAACTGTTGTTGTTATTACCAAAGCCAGCTGTCAGCATTTACCATAGAGTCAGAGATTCATACAACTTGGAAGCAGGCCTTTCAGCCCAAATAATCCATACTGACTAAGAGTTCCATCCAAGCTAGTCCCATTTAGGCATGTGCCTCTGGCCCATATGCCTCTAAGCCTTTCCTGTCCATGTACCTGCTCAAGTGCCTTTAAATAGTACCTATGCTGCAACTGGAACTGAAAAAACGTGAGTGAGACAGTGAGTCCTCTGAAGTTGTAGTTGTTATTACCTATTACAACATGACACAAAATGATGATATTGTTCAGCCTTTAGATTTAATGCAAAGAACAGGTATACATGCGAACATTCTTATCAGGAGGCCCCAATATCTCAGTAATTGGCCTGGATGACCTGCATTCTTCTGTGTCCTTATCAAATTCACTTGCTTATACCACAGAGTGGCAACACTTTTCACTTATGTCAGCTTTTATACTTCCTGCTGTCATTTATTCTGGGAGTCATATGTTACCTGCATCATTCTGTCTAGTTCAGCCACATCGTGCATATACACCACCTTCCCAAAACCATTGTAACCAACACTGCTAGTCCGCTCTTTCAGCTTTAATTCGCCAAAGGCAAAGTTTAAAATAAATCCATTCCCAAATGCATCACAGCATTCCTCTTCTGTCTATATTTGATTATTCATGAAAAATTACATCAATACATGCAAAGTTTAGACCACATGTCTGTAATATTTGCATTGTGCAGAGGTTGACAGACAAGCTCACTGCTTATCCCAGCTGGAGGATGGCAAAAGGCAAAGGAATAGGGTGCAATGTGGAAAATTGTTAGCAAGTGGTAAATTAGAAAACCCTCTTTAATTTCCTTCAATTTGATGACCTTTCCTTGAATTTGAGCATATATATTTGATAAGATGTCATTGAAATGAAACACAAACTTGTCCATTAGCTACATTTAACGTAGCTTATTTTGATGATTATTCACAGCATTTTTATTTTATTTTCGTAAAAGATTATTAGTTGATTATCACAGTTCTTTAAAGGTCTTCGGTGTGCACAAGCTGACTGTCATGTTTCTATTTGTTAACGATGATTACTCTTCAAAAATACTTCTATTAGCTGTGAAACACTTACCATTTTGTAAAGTTGTGTGTGTGTGTGTGTGTGTTATATGTATAAATATGTGCATTGCATATGTCATCAAACTACCAAGTGATATATACACACCTCGCTTAAAGTAAACACAAAGTTAGACCTGCATTCCCAGGACATATCCATGCAGCTACAAAGCAGGCACAACAAGGACCTTATTTCATTAGGAGTTTGAGGAGGTCTGGTATGACACCAAAGATACTCACAAATTTCTACAGATGTACTGTGAAGAGCATTTAACTGGCTCCATCATCGTCTGGTATGGGGTTGAGGCCTACTGCACAGGATCAAAATAAGCTGCAGAAAGTTGTAAACTTAGTCAGGTCTATCATGGGAACTAGCCTCCACAGCATCCAGGATGAAGGAGAATTACCTCATTGTGAAGGAGGTACAGAAGCCTGAAGGCACACACTCAATGATTCAGGAACAGCTTCTTCCCCTCTGACATCCAATTTCTGAATGGACATTTGAACCCACAAACACCACCTTACTATTGGTTTTATTTTTATTTTTGAACTATTTATTTAAATTAACTTTTTAATTTACATATTATATACTTACTATAATTCACAATGTTTTTTCTATTGTTACGATTCAGCAACAATGAATATAGAATTGAGACAGGTTTTTTATAAACAACTAAAATTTTTATTAAACACTGCTCAAAAAAACCAAAAGTAAACAAATGACTAACTTAACCAGAAGTCAGCTGCTATACGGCGGCTCGAATAGTCCTTAAACGAGAAATACGAACACAGTTCTTAAAAGTAGTAAATGCAGAATTCGAAATGATTTACACAGTTAAGAGAGATTTTCCTAGAAGTAACAAATTCCTCGATGTCACGACTTTACTGCTGATCCCAGCCAAAATATGCCTTGCCTGAAGAATTTATGACGAAGGAAATAAAATGGCTTAAAAGCACTGACCTTTTCCTTTTGGCGAATAGCTCACTGCCCCAGTCCTTTCTGCTCTTACCGCAGGGACCATCGTAAGTGCAGATTACTACCTTCTGAATGAAGATTCTATAAGGTCAATCCTGTATTACCACCAACACCAACTTCACTCGATCCTTCAGCTTCCTGAACTTCGATAATTCTTCACTCTCTGACTGGACTTTAACTGGCAGCGATTTTCAGAACTGCCAGCACAATGATTCTTACAGTAGAAGTTAAAACTCAACTTTAAAATGAAAATGCATCATAAAATCAAATACGCAGCAGAATGGAGTCACTGCGAATTAAGCCACGAACTGACCTGTGTCGCAGCGATGTGTGCTCCTTTTATACCTGTTGAAACAGGCCATCACATGATCTCTCATTGGCAGGAAAATTACATCACTCCACCATCACGACCATTACATCATGCCCAGCAGAGCCTCAATTACATCATGGTCATGTGACAGTCACAAAATACCCACAGGGTATGTAACACTATTATCATGTATTGCAATGTTTTGCTGCCGCAAAGACAACAAATTTCATAACATAAGCCAGTGATTTTAAACCTGACTCTGACATGTCTTCCTTTGAATTTGTTTCTTTTTTCTGAGTTACAAAATGTAACATTGGCGCCAGGGTATTTTTAAAATGAACCCATGATGGCTACTGACCTGTTGAAGCACATTGAGCATTCAATTTAAAGATAAGCAGCAAAGAACGACAATGATGAACGACACGGGACTAGGAAGCCTTGAGATTTACAATGTAAAAGCTAACAATAGGCAAGCAATATGGCTTACATCAGACGTAAAAGGCAACTTAATTAAAATGGAATTGGGCACTGGTTCAACTGTTTCAGTCATTCCACAAAATGTGTTTGAATGGCATTTCAAAGATACTGAGCTGAAGTTTGCAGATATCCAATTTATACTGGAGAAAAGATAACTCCAGTGGGCATGACTTTCATAACTATGAAATATAACAACCAACAAGCTTCATTGAGCTTGTATGTGGTAGAAAAAAACAGAAGGATTAGCATTGTGGGTATGTGATTGGCTGAGACAACTACAACTTGATTGGACATCCATCCACCAATTGCATGCCATATTCCCTGCAATGAAGACAACTGAAAGCAAATTAAGAAAGGTACTGCATGATGACACAGCAGTGTTCAATGACTGCATTGGAAAATTCAAACATATTGAGGGTAAAATGGTGTTAAATGAAAATACCATATCCATGTTTTGCAAAGCCTGGCTGTCTGGTTCCTTATACAATTCTTGATAAAAGCAGCCAGTGAGCTAGACTGCATGGAGGCTGAAGGAATTCTTTCTGATGCTGAGTAGAGCCAATGGGCAATGTCATTGGTCTTAGTAGCCAAGAAGAATGGATCTATTTGGTTCTATGGTGATCCTAAGGTTACCATCAACCCAGTTGTGAAAGTACATCAATGGACTATATAACATTGAAGCAGAATTAAGCCATTTGGCCCATCGAGTCTGCTCCACCATTCAATCATGGCTGATCCTTTTTTCCCCTCCTCAACCCCACCCCACAGCCTTATCCCCATAGCCCTTTGATACCATGTCCAATCAACCCAATGGACCTCTCCTACACAGCTGCTCGTGGTAATAAATTCTACCAATTCACCACCCTCTAGCTAAAGAAATTTCCCTGCATCTCTGTTTTAAATGGTTGCCCCTGTACCAGACTCACCACCATGGGAAATATTCTTTCCACATTAACTCTGGCTAGGCCTTTCAACAGTTGAAGGGTTTCAATGAAACCCCCCACTATCTTTCTAAATTCCAGATCAAACATGCCTCATATGATAAATCTTTCATTCCAGGCCCAGGATAGAGGACACCTTTACAAACCTCCACTGCCTCTACATCATGTTCCCTTGCAGAGAAAAATTATGCACAGATTGGCAGAATTTAGACAGACACTTAGTGTGGTTTGGGATGTAAAATATTTTAACCAGCAGTTGTATTGGTGAGAGTTTACCCTTGTTACTGATCATCAGCCACTAGTGTGCTTTTTCAATCCACAAAAGGGTGCTCCACTAACAGCAGCAGCATGAATGCAGAGATGGGTTCAACTACAAGATTGAATTCAAGAGAATGACTAATCAGGAAAATGATGATGGATTGGCCTGCTAACTATTGGAAAAGGAAATGAACAAAAAGAGACATTCTTCTTGATGTATTCTCCCTAACAGAAATCAAAGGTCTCTCTATTATTGCAGAGTAGATCCAAAGGGAAACCAAAATAATCCCCACACTGTCTCAGGTCTACATGCCACTCAAAATGTGTTGAATGTGCAGTAGAAACTCCAGTTCCTCTATTTTTACCTGCGCCGAGATGAACTTGCCCTTGACGGAGATTGCCTTATGTGGGCTTGAGAGTTGCTGTGTCTTTGAAGCTGAGAGCTAAAATGTTGGAACATCTAGGCATGATTAAAATGAAAGCCTTGGCTTGAAGCTTTGCCTGGGTAGATTAGCGGATCAAGCAGCTTGCCTCTCTATCCAAGAGAACGGCTTGCATTGTCCCCGCAGGATTCATGTGGGTTTTGCTGGACCAATCATAGGCAAAAAATTCTTGATACAAAATGCAGCTGAAAAGTGGCTGGAAGTGTTCCTGATATCCTTCACTGCAGCCTCGTACATCGGTGATGCATTGAGAACCTTTTTCAAGGACTGGTGTTCCAGACTTAGTCAGTGACATTGGGCCACAGCTTGTATGGAATAGTTTCAATCATTCCTAAAAATGAATGGATTAAAGCATATTACACCTGCACCATACCACCCAGCTACAAATGACTTGGCTGAAAGGTTTGACCAGAGTCTAAAGGACGCGCTGCAACCAATGTCAGCAGAACACACTCCAATAACACTGAACCAGAATGTTGTCAATTTCCTCCTTACATATTGCAATGCAGCACTCTCCACAACCAACAACCACCAGCTGTGCTGCTCCTGGGTCATCCCTTGCACTCATGCTTGGATCTCCTCAGACCCAATCTCAGAAGGAGGCTGCAGGGCAAACAGCTGAGACAAATTCAGGGCCCCTCATACAAGGGTGTTCAATCCTGAGCAAGCAGTCCTTGTGAGGGACTACACAGGTGATCAGAAGTGAGTACTGAGAAAGATTAAGGACAGAACTGTACCACTCTCCTACACAGTGGAGATTGTGAGTTATATCATCTGGAGATGACACATTGATCAATTTTTCGAGAAGAAAGTTGGCTACCATATATAAGAACTATTTCCTGCAGTCTCAGAGGCAACTCTTACAACCACCATGAAGGAGGCCCCAGAACCTGCGATTGTTTCGCAGCCACAACTCTCATGTGCCAAGCAAAATGATTCCCTTGTCAGGAAAGACGTTTTCCCACAATGATTAAATTTTTCAGTCTGAATGGGACAATTTAAAATTTACTGTGCTATAGATGTCTGTATATAGTAGTTGCATTATATAGTATACAGCATACAGAGTTGAGACACATTCTCTGTTGAGTTAGAGTTTATAGCTAAACGGCGAATGTTGTTGTGGAAGAATTTAAGGCACTTTGGATATGTAGGGGTTAACCTAATGTGAGTGCTCTTAAAATTTAGCTGAGATCTGAGTTGCAAGTCTTAGAATCTAATCCTTGCTAAAGTCTAAATAAGAAAGCTATGGCACCATATTTACATCATACTTTTGTTTGTTGAAAATTAGTCCAAAGTTCAAAGTCACATTTTATATATATATATATATATATATAGTTTGATAAAGCATATAAAGCATTCTTGTTCATTTAAATAATTCATATTGGGTTGTATGTATAAATGTGTGAATTGCATACAATATCACACCACCACATGATAAGTGTGTGCCTTGCTTGAAGTATACAGAAAGTCAGAATGCATTCCCAGACTCCTGTGACTTCCCTTGAATGAATTGGGTATACAGTACTTAAATTAGAGGTTAATACTTTCTTGATTAGTCATGGTGTCAAGGAGAAGACAGGAGAATGGAGTTGAGAGGGTCAAGAAATCAACTGTGATGGAATGGCGAAGCAGACTTGATGGGCCAAATGACCTAATTCTGTTTCTATGTCTACGGTCTTATTGTCTCCATACAACTTTCTTATTTTTCAGACATTTAAATAATGATGGTGAAACAATATCAGTAGCTTGAGAGGGAAAACAGTGTGTGAAATTGTATCTGAGTAAAATTGCATTGGTAATCATACAGGATTAAAAATTAATTTGCCCATTTTATTAAATTTCCAACTTTGAGATTGAAGGCATCATTATTCAGGTGTAATTTTGTGGTTTATGAAACTTGGTTTGAGATTTTATTTTCAATATAAACTATTATGAAGCTAAGTTTGATACCTGTTTTGACACTAATCTTACACTTGGCCTGATGTGCATTTGATACTTGCAATACAGAGAAAGAATATTCATATACATCTTCAAAACTTTGATTAGAAGACAAACTAAATTTAAATCTATTTTTGAAATATTACTGTGAATGTAGTCCCATGGTCAAATAGGCTCTTAAGGCATAAGGCACTGTCTTCATATAAAAGCACGTTCCCTGCTTATATTCTTTTAGCCAAGCATGGGATAATGGTTAATGGTTAATAGTGGTTAAACTGCTGGACTAATAAATGTCACAAAGGTCTTTATAAACTCCACCATTGATGATCACAAGTCTGGTGTGAAAGGAAGAGGGTTGGACATGGGGCTAGCAACTCATCCCATAAAAACCCAGAACTACAGAATCTCTAAAGATCCCATTTTTGGATGAATCTTTGTCGAGAAGGCATATGAAGTCTGGTGAGCTGCTACTTATGTCAATGGCCTATGCCTCATTTGGGGTGAAGGGTTTCAGAAGAAGATGATCTTTGGTCAGTTGTCAGTCATTCCTGATCTGTAATTGATCCCAATCTATATCTGTGGAACAGGATCATACACATATTGAAGAATCTGTCCTGGAAAAAGTTATAGAGATGCATGAAAGTTTGTCTCAAAACATCTTGTTGCAGATATTATGGCCTTCAGTGGCATCCAAGGATTAACTTTGTTTTATTATTTACAGCTACTTGTTAAATTTAAACCAGCTCCTCTGCTCATTACTGGTTGACATGGTGTCAGCTGTGGATTAATAGGAAGCTCTAAATTCTGCACTTGAAAGGTTCAAGCTTTTAAGTCCCATCCAGATATCTGAGCATAATCAAAAAACACGAAAAAAGGGAGTAAAGCACTGCCAAGGACCCTACCTTTCAGATAAGTCATTGGAGAAGATTCTTTTTTCTAGAGCATTGAAGTGAATTACCTCTCATTTTGCCACATGATACTCAATTTGCCATGTTCTTCCCAACTCCAAGATATATCCAAGATATATCCAAGATATATCCAAGATCAGTTGCTCCGGAACTGATTATCTGTTATTTGTGAAGTGAGGTGCCGTGCGCAATCATAATCCATTGAAAACAGACGTGGGAGAATGGAGGAACATCGGGAAATTCCAGGAGGACCTTCATTGCTGCTGCTGCTGTGAGGTCCGGGACTCTGCTGGGAAGAACAGGCCCCCAGTCCTCGGGGTCGTGTTGCCGATGGCTGTCTTAATACGCTCGGCAGAGGATGGTGCTCGGAGAAGCTGTGCCGGATGGTCGTCAGCTCGGAGGTTCGATGGACTCAGGTTGCTTTCGGTGTGTGCTGTGTCTGCAAGGCTGGTTTAGACGGAGCTTTCATTGTGTTCTGCATCTGTGAGGCTGAGTTGGGCGGCACCTTGGATGTCCATAGCGGGGGTATTCCCTTCTGCCGCCAGCGTGGGATGGTGAGTCTGTCGGGACCCTGGGGACTTATGGAAACTGTGGTGATTTCTTTTGAACTTGCAGTCCCTTAACATCTTGGACTATTTTTACTGTGCTCATAGTCTGTTCTTTTATCAATTATGCTATTGTTTGCACTGTTGTAACTATATGTTGTAATTATGTGGTTTTGTGCAGGTCTTGTAGCTTTAGTTTTTGGTCTTGTTTTTGTCTATTGGATTTGGAGCTCCTTTCCGGGGAACGCGCTAGACGGTAGCGCAGTATTAATATGCAGCAGCCTCGCTGGGGATTGCCAAACATTAAGTGGATTTTCTGGTGTAGTCTGTTTTGTCATATGCTTTTGTGATATCATTCTGGGGGAACATTGTCTCATTTTTTAACTGCATTGCATTTGCGGTTTCTAAATGACAATAAACTGAATCTGAATCTGAATCTGAACTCACTTGTCCATATCCTCCTATACCATCTTCACATCCTCATCTTACTCCCGATCAATGCTTAGTTTTGTATCAACAGAAAACTTGGATATCTGAAATTTGATTTTTTCAGTCAGAATCAGATTTATTATCACTGATGTATGTTGTGAAATTTTTGTGGCAACAGTACAGTGCAGTACATAAAATATACTAAAATTACAATAAGAAGTACATATTAAACATTCAAGTCAAGTCAAGTAGTGTAGTAAGGAGAAATAGTGAGATAGTGTTCATGGGTTCATTGTCCATTCAGAAATCCATTGACCCAGATTATGAATAACTGCTCCTGTGATATAACATCTGTAACACCATGCCAGCCTTAGAAAGACCATAAGATCTTAAGACCAAAAAGAATAGGAGCAGAATTATGCTGTTCAGCCCTTCGAGTCTGCTCTGCCATTCAATCGTGGGTGATTTATTCTCTCTTCTCAACCCCCATTCTCCTACTCTGTCCCCATAACCTTTGATGTCCTTACTAATCTTGACTCTTGATTAGTCGGGGCATGAAAGGATACAGGGAGAAGGAAGGAGATTGGGTCTGAAAGGGAAAATGGATCAACCATGATGAAATAGCAGAGCAAATCCAATGGGCCAAATGTACTAATTCTGCTCCTGTATGTTATGGTCTTATGATCTAATGTTTTCCACATGCTAATCTTAAAATAACAGATTAGCAACTACCTGTTTACCATCTTTTGACATTCTTTAACAGTAGAATCACACTTAATACCCTGCAATCTGCACAAACAACTCTAGGATCTGCAGATTTTGGAAGAAGATAATCCATTTTTTTCATTGTCAATGGAGAATATTAGACTTTACATGCTTATAGGTGCTATAAGTTAGAAGTTGTCTTATCAACCTTTCTGGTATTATTTTCACTAATGCTAAATTGCTCCCATTCCAACCAGGCCATTGAGTGTCTAAAGATTCCTGACAGGTCTTTTCTTTCTTCATCTAACAAAGAACCTACAATTGTACTCACTACCTCCTTTGTCTCACCTAGAGCACTTAGCATCTGCTTTTATGTCCCCACCCCATAAAGTATCTGCCCTTTATCAAAATGTTAGTCCTCCATTGCTATTCTTCATCCTCAGATCTACTCCTATTTCCTGCAACTTTATAAACCTTCTCATTTGATTTAATGCTGCTTTTATTTTGGTTTGTCAATCAATTCAGGCTTTTGTGCCTTTTGAGACTACATATTCTTTAATATCATGTATTACTTTATTAATTAATTTTAATAATTTGTTGAAACTTTAATAGGTTTAACAAACATGATAATATGAAATATTTATCTAAGGGAATTACTATAGGTGTGTCAAACACATCAAAAATGTGTTTTTTATGGAGTAATGTAGATGCTAAGTAGATGCAATTATGTTAGATCTTCGCATGAAACACTGCTTGTTTCTCCCTCCACTGATGTTGCCAGACTTGAAATTCTCCAGCATTTTCTCTTCTTACTCGAGAATCGCACTATCTGTAGTATTTTGCTTTTGTATTCCAAAGAGAAACTCAGCTGTGAAAGGAGGAAGGTTGGGCATGGAGCTAGCATCCCCATCCCGTAGAAACCCAGAACTATAGAAACACCAACAGGAGCTCCAAATACCTCATTCCTGAGAGGAAGGATAATTGGTGGGCTACACTGAGGACAATTTGAAAGGCTGGCCTAGGATAAAGGACTCTGGTGAGATGCTGTGGGCTTAAGTAAAGTAAGTAAGTTTTCCAGGAGAAAATGTCTTATGAGTGTAGGCTTTTAGACCATACAATAGTAAAACAATGGAACAGAATTAGACCATTTGGCCCATTGTATCTGCTCCACTTTTTGATTGCAGCTGATCAAATTCCCTCTCCACCTTATTCTCCTGCCTTATCTCCATAACCTTTCATGCCCTGATTTATCAAGAATATATTAACCACTGCCTTAAATACACCCAATGAACTGTCTTCCACAACCTGCTGTAGCAAGTCATTCCACAGATTCACCACACTCTGGCTAAAGCAATTCCTCCTAAATAGACATCCCTCTACTCTGAGATAGTGCCCTCTGATCCTTGACTCCCTTTTTAGGAAATATCCACTCCATATCCACTCTTGGCCTTTCAGAATTTGATAGATTTGAAAGAGATCTCTATCCTGGAGGTTGGAAGAAAGTGTAGGGAGAACGTCAGAGACAAATTTTTTCTTACATGTTGCCAGGGGTGGTGGTAGAGGCAGATTCATAAAGGACATTTCAGGGACTCTTCGATAGGATTATGGATGAAAGAAAATTGGAAGGCTGTGTGAATGGGAAGGGATATATTGATTTTAGAGTGAATTAAATGTTATGGGACAAGGGCCTGGACTGTGCTGTGCTGTTCTATTTTCTATGTTCTATATTCCACATTACTTAAATATAAGTTATTATTCACATCAGGTATGAATATTAAAATATCTGGTTCTATTGTTTTAAGCTTTATTTGACACTGCTGCAACTCAGAATTAAAAACTACTTTGATTTGGCACCAAAGCTGCAGTGTATCTGCAGCCTTTGCATTTCTTGGAATTCCTACTGTTGTGTAAAATTCACAAACACAAGAAGATCTGCGAATGTTGGAAATCCAAAGCAACACACACAAACTGTTGGAGGAACTCAGCAGGCCAGGTAGCATCTATGGAAAAGAGTAAACTGTCGACACTTTGGCCCAAGGCCCTTCCTCAGGACTGAGAGGAAGGAGAAGATTCCAGAAGGAAAGGATAAGGGGAGGGGAAAGAGCCCAACTGAAAGGTGCAGGGTTGCAGAAGAAAGAAGCTGATAGGAGAGGAGAGTGGACAATAAGAGAAAAGGGAAGAGGGGATCCAGGGGAAGTGACAGGAGTAATAGGTCAGAGCGGGGGTCAGGGGGAAATTTGTTCAATGGAAGGAGAAATTGAAATTCATGCCATCAGGTTGGAGGGTACCCAGATAAAATATAAGATGTTGCTCTTCCACCCTGAGGATGGTCTCATCTTGGCACAAGTGGAGGCCATGGATCGATGTCTTGGAATGGGAACTGGAACCGGTATTAAAATGTTTGGCCACCGGTAAGTTCCACTTGTGGCAGATAATGTGGAGGTGCTTGACAAAGTGGTCCCCCAACTTACAATGGATCTGTCCAATGTAGAGGAGGCCTCATCAGGGACACTGGACACTTCCTTCATCATGTCCATTTATGACCCCAGGTGAGGTAATACTTCACCTGTAAATCTGCTAGGGCCGTCTATTGTGCCCTTTGCTCCCGAGGCAGCTTGTTCTACATTGGTAAGACCTGTCATAGGTTGGTGGACTGTTTGCTCAAGCACCTCCACACCACTTACCACAAATGGGACTTCCCAGTGGCCAAGCATTTTAATTTCAATTCTCATTCCAATTCCAACATGTCGATCCTTTCCTTGCCTTGTGCCAAGATTGGTGGAGGAGGAGTACATTATATTCAGTCTGGGTACCATCCAACCTGATGGCACGAACATCAATTTCTCCTTCTGGAGAACAACCTCCCCCACCCTCCATTCCGCACTCAGACTTTTCACTTCATCTCACCTGTCTATTACTTCCTCCTGGGTCTCTTCCTCCTTCCCTTCCTCATAGAAACATTGAAAACCTACAGCACAATACAGGCCCTTCAGTCCACAAAGTTGTGTCGAACATGTCCCTACCTTAGAAATTACCAGGCTTAGCTATGGCCCTCTATTTTACTGAGCTCCATCTACCTATCTAAAAGTCTCTTAGAAGACCCTATCGTATCCGCCTTCACCACCATTGCCAGCAGCCCATTCCATGAACTCACCACTAACTGTGTAAAAAACTTACCCCTGACATCTCCTCTGCACCTGCTCCCCAGCACCTTAAACCTTCTTCTGTCTCATCTTCTGTTGCTCCAAAGAGAAAAGGCCAAGTTCACTCAACCTATTCTCATGAGGCATGCTCCTCAATCCAGACAACATCCTTGCAAGTCTCTTCTGCACCCTTTCTATAGCTTCCACATCCTTCCTGTAGTGAGGCGATCAGAATTGAGCACAGTACTCCAAGTGTGGTCTGACCAGGATCCTATATAGCTGCAACATTACCTCTCGGCTCCTAAATTTTATTTCATGATTGATGAAGGCCAATACACCGTATGCCTTCTTAACCACAGAGTCAAATTGCTTTGAGCGTCCTATGGACTCAAATCCCAAGATTCCTCTGATCCTCCACACTGCCAAAAGTCTTACCATTAATACTATATTCTGCCATTATATTTGACCTGGGTTGAACTCCATCTGCCACTTTTCAGCCCAGTTTTTCATCCTATCAATGTCCCCCGTAACCCCTGACAGCCCTCCACACTATCCACAACATCTCCAACCTTTGTGTCATCAGCAAACTTACTACCCCATCCCTCCACTTCCTCATCCAGGTCATTTATTGTCCACTCTTCTTTCCTATCAGATTCTTTCTTCTCCAGACTTCAATCACCTTCTAATTAGCCTCTTTTACCTCCCCCACCTTTTCATTCTGGCAACCGATTACTCTTTGCCATAGATACTGATTGACCTGCTGAGTTCCTCCAGCATTTTGTGTGTGTTGCTATGTAAAATTTCCTTTTTGTTCTTTGCTCCTGTCTGAAGTATATATTTTACAAATTTAAGAAATTCACTTTATTTCAGCTGCTCTATGCAATGATCCTGCACTGCAACTCAGCAATACTATTCCTGGTAATTTCCAAATCTCCTGAATTTCTGATCTGGTTTATCATCAGGGATTTGTCTGGTTGCTCACTGATCTCTTTATTCAAACTTTAGTGATATCTGCTGTCAGCATTGTTCCCTTTATACACAGATCAGGTCCTTAACTATGTATTGGCAAATTGATTATTTTTTCCTTAGAGATATAGTGTGGAGCAGGCTTTTTTGACATATCGAGCCGTGCCACCCAGGCAACCAATGATTTAACCCTAATCTAATCACAGGAAAATTTTCAAATACCAATTAACCTACTAACTGGTATGTCTTGGAATGTGGGAGGAAACCCACTCACTCATGGAAGAAATGTACAATCTTTCTTACAAAGGACGCCAGAATTGAACTACAAACTCTGACACACTGAGCTGTAATAGAGTTTTGCTAACTACTCTGCTACCATGGAGCCCCTCTATTTAAATTGCCTATTTAAAGAGTTGCAAATTGGACTGTTTATTGTTAATTATGGAAAATTACTGGAATCTTCCAACCATTACCATTAAAGGTTTTCAACAAACATTAGACAATACTGAGTTAAGACACACTGAATGTGAAAAGTCAAAGTACAGTAAATTTATTAACTAAGTATGTACGTATATTCTACCTTGAGATTTATTTTCTTACAAGCATTTAAACAAAATGAAGAAATACAATATAATTTATGAAAAAGTATACAAAAATAAAGTCTAGCAAATGATCAATGTGCAAAAGAAGACAAATTTTGCAAATAAATAATTAAATAAATAATACTGAGAACATGAATTGTAGAGTGCTTGACATTGAGTCTGCAGGTTGTGGAATCAGTTCAGAGTGGACATGAGTGAAGTTATTCACGCTGGCCCAGGAAAATATTCTCTGGAATTCACAGACTTGGTTGACTGGGGAATATTTATGAATAATAATGTTGTGGATTTTTGGAATGAAATAAGAATACAGGAAATTGGAGATTACTCTGTAATATGCACCAAAGGTTGTTCAATTAATACACAAGACATAACACTCTAGAGAATGGACAGAGAATGGGTTTAGAATTTATGAGATATTAGAATAATTATTTGTGGGATGTCCAGTTTCATTTGTTATGCTCCCACAACAATTGAATTATGATGTGTGCTAACCAGTTATTGTAAGTTATTGTAAGATTATCCTGGAAGCTGCCTGACCCACTGGGTTCCTCTTGTACCTAATGTATTAGTCTGGAAGGGATACTTTAAAATACTATATGGAGGATATCAATGGATAGCAGTGATACAGGGCACAAACAAGCCTTGGTGAAGGAGCGCAAACTAATAAAGGACCTAATATGGCATTATTTGGAGCCTTTGGTTTAATTAATTGTCCCTTAATTAAGCTAATGGTTTAAAAAGTTCATGTGTTTGGCGAGGTAAGTGGGTGAGTAGACTTATTTTTTCTTGTTTCATTCCTGTAGAATTACGTAGCATGTCTGCAGGGTTAGTGCTTTGTTCAGGGTGTCAGATGTGGGAATCCTGGGAGACCCCCAGCCTCCCTGATGGCCACATCTGCGCCCGGTGCACCGAGATGCAGCTCCTCAGAGACTGTGTTAGGGATCTGGAGCTGCAGCTTGATGACCTACTGCTTATGAGGGAAAGTGAAGAGGTGATAAACAGGAGCTACAGGGAGGTCATCATCCCCAGGCTACAGGGGTCAGAAAACTGGGTGACTGACAAGAGAGGGAAGGGAAATGCCCAGATAGTGGAGAGCACCTCTGTGGCTGCCCCCTCAGCAACAAGTATATTGTTTTGGATGCTGTTGAGAGGGATGACCTGACAGGGGATGGCCACGGTGACTGGGTCTCTGGCACTGAGCCTGGCGCTGTTGTGCAGGAGGGAAGGAGGAAGAAGAGGAATACAGTAGTCATAGGGGATTCCATAGTCAGGGGAACAGACAGGAGATTCTGTGAGCCTGATAGAGATATCCGCATTGAGTGTTGCTTCCCAGGTGCCAGGGTATGGGATGTCTCGGATCGAGCCCAGAGTATTCTGAAGGGAGAGGGCGAGCAGCCAGCTGTCTTGGTACATGACATAGATAGGAAAAGGGAGGAGGTCCTGCAGAGAGATTTCCGGGAGTTAGGAAGGAAGCTGAGAAGCAGGACCTCCAGGGTAGTAATCTCAGGATTGCTACCTGTGCCATGTACTAGCGAGGGCAAGAATAGTAGGATCAGGCAGATGAATGTGTGGCTGAGAGACTGGTGCAGGGGGCAGGGCTTCAGATTCTTGGATCATTGGGATCTCTTCTGGGGGAAGTATGACCTGTTCAAAAAGGATGGGTTACACCTGAACCTGAAGAGGACCAATATCCTGGCGGGAAGGTTTAATAGAGCTGTTACGGAGGGTTTGAACTAATTTGGAAGGGGGATAGGAACGGGAATGATAGAGCAGAGGAGGGAGGAAACAGAAATAAATCTAAGATAGTGAGCAGTAAAGATGTCAGGAAGGACAAGCAGGTGATGGGGCAAATTTGCAGCCATTGGGATGAATTGCAGGGCTTATTCAGAAAGGCAGAAGGCATGGGATCCGGGGAAGTTTGGCCAGGTGGATTCAGAATTGGCTTGCCTGCAGTAGGTAGAGGGTCGTGGTGGAGGGAATACATTCAGATTGGAGGGTTGTGACTAGTGGTGTCCCACAAGGGTCTGTTCTCGGACCTCAGCTTTTCATGATTTTTATTAACGACCTGGACGCGGGGGTAGTAGGGTGGGTTGGCAAGTTTGCAGACGACGCAAAGGTTGGTGGTGTTGTAGATAGTTCAGAGGGTTGTCGAAGATTGCAGAGAGACATTGATAGGATGCAGAAGTGGGCTGAGAAATGGCAGATGGAGTTCAACCCAGAGAAGTGTGAGGTGGTACACTTTGGAAGGACAAATTCCAAGGCAGAGTACAAAGTAAATGGCAGGATACCTGGTAGTGTGGAGGAGCAGAGGGATCTGGGGGTACATGTCCACAGTTCCCTGAAAGTTGCCTCACAGATAGATAGGGTAGTTAAGAAAGCTTATGGGGTGTTAGCTGTCATAAGTCGAGGGATAGAGTTTAAGAGACGCAATGTAATGATGCAGCTCTATAAAACTCTAGTTAGGCCACACTTGGAGTACTGTGTCCAGTTCTGGTCGCCTCAGTATAGGAAGGATGTGGAAGCATTGGAAAGGGTACAGAGGAGATTTGCCAGGATGCTGCCTGGTTCAGAGAGTATGGATTATGATGAGAGATTAAGGGAGCTAGGGCTTTACTCTTCGGAGAGAAGGAGGATGAGAGGAGACATGATAGAGGTGTGCAAGATATTAAGAGGAATAGATAGAGTGGACAGCCAGCGCCTCTTCCACAGGACAACACTGCTCAGTACAAGAGGACATGGCTTTAAGGTAAGGAGAGGGAAGTCCAAGGGGGATATTAGAGGAAGGTTTTTCACTCAGAGAGTGGTTGGTGTGTGGAATGCACTGCCTGAGTCAGTGGTGGAGGCAGATACACTAGTGAAGTTTAAGAGACTACTGGACAGGTATATGGAGGAATTTAAGGAATTTGGGAGGCAGGGTTTGATGGTTGGCACAACATTGTGGGCCGAAGGGACTGTAATGTGCTGTACTATTCAATGTTCTATGTTTTATAAAGTTTCAGTGCAATCAAAGCAAAAATTTGCAAATACCGGACTTAAGGTGTTATACTTAAATGCAAGCAGCATAAGGAATAAGATGGATGACCTTGTTGTATAGCTACAGATTGGCAGATATGATATTGTGGCCATCACTGAGACGTGGTATGTCTCTGGGAGCTGAACTTCCAAGAATACACGGTGTATTGGAAGGATAGGCAGGTAGGCAGAGGGGGTGGCGTGGCTTTATTGGTAAGAAATGATATTAAATCATTAGAAAGAGGTGACATAGGATCAGAAAGTGCAGAATCTTTATGGGTTGAGCTAAGAAATCGCAGGGATAAAAAGACCCTGATGACAGTTATGTACAGGGCTCCTAACAGCTGCAGTGAAGTGGACTATAAATTACAACAGGAAATAGAAAAGGGTTGCCAGAAGGGCAGTGTTATGATAACTGTAGGGGATTTTAACACGCGAGTGGATTGGGAAAATCAGGTCAGCACTGGATCTCAAGAGAGAGAATTTGTAGAACGTCTACAAGATGGCTTGTTGTTGAGCCCACTAGGGGATCAGCTGTACTGGACTGGGTATTGTATAATGAACCAGAGGTGATTAGAGAGATTAAGGTGAAGGAACCCTTAGGAGACAGTGGTCATAACATGATTGAGTTCACTGTGAAATTTGAGAAAATAAAAGCTGAAATCCGATGTGTCGGTATTTCAATGGAGAAAAGGAAATTACAGTGGCATGAGAGAGGAACTGGCCAAGGTTGACTGGAAAGGGACACTAGCGGGAAGGACAGCAGTAGCTGGAGATTATGTGAGAAGTGAGGAAGGTGCAAGACAGATATATTCCAAAAAAGAAGAAATTTTCTAATGGAAAAAGGGTGCAACCGTGGCTGACAAGAGAAGTCAAAGCCAAAGTAAATGCAAAGGAGAGGGCATACAAGGAAGCAAAAATTAGATGGAAGACAGAGGACTGGGAAGTTTTTAAAAGCTTACAAAAGGAAACTAAGAAGGTCATTAAGAGGGAAATGATGAACTATGAAAGGAAGTACTATGAAATAATATCAAAGAGGATACTAAAAGCTTTTTAAAGTATATAAAGAGTAAAAGACAAGTGAAAGTAGATATAGGACTGATAGAAAATGATGCTGGAGAAATCATAATGGGAGATAAGGAGATGGCGGAGGAACTGAACAAGTATTTTGCATCAGTCTTTACTGAGGAAGACATTAGCAGTATACCGGACACTCAAGGGTGTTAGGGAAGAGAAATATGTGCAGTCACAGTTACTCAGGAAGCTGAATAGTCTAAGGGTAGGTAAATCTCCCGGACCAGTTGGAATGCATCCTCGTGATCTGAAGGAAGTAGCTGTGGAGATTGCGGAGGCATTAGCAATGATCTTTCAAAAGTCAATAGATTCTGGCATGGTCCTGGGGAACTGGAAGATTGCAGATGTCACTCTGCTAGTTAAGTAGGGGGCAATGAAGCGAGAAAGAAATTATAGACCTGTTAGCTTGACATCGGTGGTTGGGAAGTTGTTGGAGTCGATTGTCAAGGATGAGGTTATGGTTACCTGGAGGCATATGACAAGATAGGCAGAACTCAGCATGGTTTCCTTAAAGGAAAATCCTGCCTGACAAACCTATTGGAATATTTTAAGGAAATTACAAGTAGGCTAGACAAAGGAGATGCAGTGGATGTTGTGTATTTGGAATTTCAGAAGGCCTTTGACAAGGTGCCGCACATGAGGCTGCTAAACAAGATAAGAGCCCATGGAATTACAGGAAAGTTACATATGTGGATAGAACGATGGCTGATTGGCAGGAAACAGAGAGTGGAAATAAAGGGATCCTGCTTCTAGAGGAATGGAGTATAGGAGCAGGGAAGTGATGTTGAGGCTCTATAAGGCACTGGTAAGACCTCACTTGGAGAACTGTGTGCAGTTTTGTGCTACTTATTTAAGAAAGGATGTGCTGACATTGGAGATGGTTCAGAGAAGATTCACTAGAATGATTCCAGGAATGAGAGGGTTAACATATGAAGAACGTTTGACTGCTCTTGGACTGTACTCCTTAGAGTTTAGAAAAATGAGAAGGGACTGTATAGAAAGATTTCGAATGTTGAAAGGCATGGACAGAGTGGATGTGGCAAAGATGTTTCCTATGGTGGGGGAGTCTAGTACGAAATGACATGACATGACATGACTTAAGGGCGCCCATTCAGAACAGAGATGTGAAAAAATTTTTTTAGCTAGATGATGGTAATCTATGGAATTTGTTCCCACAGGTGGCAGTGGAGGCCAAGTCATTGGGTGTATTTAAGGCAGAGATTGATAGGTATCTGAGTACCCAGAGCATCAAAGGTTATGGTGAGAAGGCAGGGGAGTGGGACGAAATGGGAGAATGGTTCAGCTCATGATAAAATGGCAGGGCAGATTCGATGGGCCAAATGGCAGACATCTGCTCCTTTGTCTTATGGTCTTATGGTCTAACATGGCTGTTCCTAGATCTCAATCTAAGCCATGCACCTGCCTTCTCACCATATCTTTTGATGCCCTGACCAACAGAAAACTATCAACTTCCGCTTTAACTATACCTACGCTCTTGGCTTCCACTGCAGTCTGTGGCAGAGCATTATACAGATTCAGTACTCCTTGTCTAAAAACAAAAATCCTCCTTACCTCTGTTGTAAAAGGTCACCCCTCAATTTTGAGGCTGTGCCCTCTAGTTCTGGATACCCCCACCATAGGAAACATCCTCTCCACCTCCACCTTATCTAGTTGTTTCAACATTCAGTAGGTTTCAATGAGATCCCCATGCATTCTTCTAAATTCCAATGAGTACAGGACCAAAGCTGCCAAATGCTCCTAAAGTGTTAACACCATCTTTCCTAGAATCATCTTCATGAACCTTCTCTGGACTCTCTCCAAAGACAATCCATCCTTTCTGTGATATGGGGCCCAAAACTGTTGACAATACTCCAAGTGCAGCCTGACTAGTGTCTTATTAAACTTCAGCATTATCTCCTTGCTTTTATTTTCTATTCCTCTTGAAATAAATGCCAACATTGCATTTGCCTTCTTTACCATGGAATGATCCCGTAAATTAATCTTCCAGGAGTCTTGCATGAGGACTCCCAAGTCCTTTTGTGTTTCTGATTTTTGAAATTCCTCCCATATATATAGTAGTCCTCAGTATTGTTCTATCTTTTGTTCTACCTGTGTCTGTTATCATCTTGTCCATCTCTATCAAGTCACCTCTCAGCTTCTTTCACAGCAAAGGGAAAATCCCAAGGGGGCTCAATCTACAAAGTATCTTCAAGAGACAAATCCTCTAAACCAGGCAGTTTCCTGATACATCTCCAATGCACTCTCTCTAAAGCTTCCACATCTTTCTTGTAATGTGGTGACCAGAACTGAATATAATATTCCAAGTGTGGTCCAACCGGAGTATTATAGAGCTGGAACATTACCTAGTGACTTTTGAATTCAGTCCACTAAACCACCCAAGTAATAAAGGCCACCATACCATATGCCTTCTTAACTATCTGGAGCAACAACTTTGAGGAATCTTCAACAGTACAACATAAGACAGATTCTTCCACTCACAATGTCTGTGCCAAACATGATACCAGATTAAACTAAGTCTATCCTTGCTTGTCCGAGTAAATCTTATGGCGGTGATTTGGAAGGATAGATTAGAGAGCTCCTCTAGGGAGGCTATTTGGGTGGAATTGAGGAATGGGAAAGGTGTAGTAACACTGATAGGAGTGTATTATAGGCCACCTAATGGGGAGCATGAATTGGAAGAGCAAATGTGTAAGGAGATAGCAGATATTTGTAGTAAACACAAGGTGGTGATTGTGGGAGATTTTAATTTTCCACATGTAGATTGGGAAGCTCATTCTGTAAAAGGGCTGGATGGCTTAGAGTTTGTGAAATGTATGCAGGATAGTTTTTTTGCAACAATACATAGAAGTACCGACTTAGAGATGGGGCAGTGATAGATCTCCTGTTAGGGAATGCGATAGGTCAGCTGACAGATGTATGCGTTGGGGAGCACTTCGGGTCCAGTGACCACAATAGCATTAGCTTCAATATAATTATGGAGAAGGACAGGACTGGACCTAGAGTTGAGCTTTTTGATTGGAGAAAGGCTAACTTTGAGGAGATGTGAAGGGATTTAGAGAGAGTGGATTGGGTCATGTTGTTTAATGGGAAGGATGTAATAGAGAAATGAAGGTCATTTAAGGGTGAAATTATGAGGGTACAGAATCTGAAAAACTACACACAAAGACTGAACAAACAACCAATATGCAAAAGAAGGCAAACTGAAAATACAAAAAAAAACAAATAACAATAACACACAGTCAGACTGTCAGGAAAGGCAGTCAGATGTTAGGACATTATTGCAGACAGCAGGGTGAGTATCAGTGTATTAGGGATGCAGAATCAAAAAGGATAGCAAACACAGTACTCAAAGTGTTATATCTCAATGCACGGAGTACAAGAAATAAAATGGATGATCTTGTTGCACTATTACTGATTGTCAAGGATGATGTTATGGCCATCACTGAATTGTGGAAAATCAGTTTGGTAATGGATCTAAAGAGAGTGAGTTTGTTGAATCCTTATGAGACGACTTTTTAGAGCAGTTTGTCATTCAGCCTACTAGGGGATCAGCTATACTGGATTGGATGTAATGCAGTGAACTGCAGGCGACTAGGGAGCTTAAGGTAAAAGAATAGTAAACATAAAGTACATTGCAGGTGCTGGGGTCAAATCAAGATGTAGAAACAAGCTGGATGAACTCAGCAGGTCGGGCAGCATCCGTTGAAAGGCGCAGTTAATGTTTCGGGCTGAGACCCTTCGTCAGGACTGAAGAAGGAGGGGGCAGGGGCCCTATAAAGAAGGTGGGGGGAGGGGGAAGGTGGGGTGAAAAACTAAACAGAGGAAAGATCAAGGGGTGGGGGAGGGGAAGCAAGGAGGGGATAGACCGGAGAGGTGAAGAAGGAATGTAAGGGGAAAGCACTATGGGTAGTAGAAAAAGACAGAATCATGAGAGAGGTGATAGGCAGCTGAAAGAGGAGGCCAAAGTCAATTGGAAGGAGATGCTGGTAGAGATGACAGCAGAACAACAGATTCTGGGAAAATGAGAAAGATTAAGGACGGATGTATTCCAAATATGAAGAAATACTCAATGGCATAATAGTACAACCATGCTTGACAAGGGAAGTCAAAGCCAATGTAAAAGCAAAAGAAAGGGCATAAAACAAAACAAAAATTAACAGGAAGACAGAGGATTGGGGAGTTTTTAAATATGTAAGAGAATCATTAGGAAGGAAAAGATGAAAAATGAAAGCAAGCTATCAAACAATATCAAAGTCGATAGTAAAAGCTTTTTCAAGTATGTAAAACATAAAAAAGAGATGAGAGGGGATATAGGACCGCTAGAAAATGAGGCAAGAGAAATAATAACGGGGGCCAAGGAGATGGCAGATGAACTAAATGAGCATTTTGCATCAGTCTTCACTGTGGAAGACCCTAGCAGTGTGCCAGATGTCGAAGGGTGTGAGAGAAGAGAAGTGAATGTAGTTACTATAACAAGAGAGAAGGTGCTCAAAAATCTGAAAGACCTAAGGGCACATAAATCACCCAGACCAGATGAACTGCACCTTAGGGTTCTGAAAGAGATAGCAGTAGAGATTGTGGAGGTATTAGTAATGATCTTTCTAAAATCGTTGGACTCTGGCTTGGTGCCAGAAGATTAGAAGATTGCAAATGTCACTCCACCCTTTACAAAAGGAGGAAGGCAGCAGAAAGGAAATTATAGGTCAGTTAGACTAACTTCAGTTGCTGGGAAGACGTTGGAGACAATTGTTAAGGATGAGGTTATGAAGTACTTGGTGACACAGGACAGGATAGGACAAAGTCAGCATGGTTTCCTTAAGGGAAAATCTTGCCTGATGAATCTACTGTGATTCTTTGAGGAGATTACACATGGGATAGATAAAGGGGATGCAGTGGATGTTGTATATTTGGACTTCCAGAAGGCCTGTGCAAGTTGCCACACATGAGACTGGTTACCGAGTTAAGACCTCATGGGATTACAGTAAAGTTACTGGCATGGTTAGAGCATTGGCTGATTATTAGGAAGCAGCAAGTGGGGAAAAAATGATCTTTTTCTGGTTGGCTGCCAGTGACTAGTGGTGTTCTGCTGAAAACAATGTTGGGACCACTCCTTTGTATGCTGTGTATCAGTGATTTGGTTGATGGAATAGATGGCTTTGTTGCCAACTTTGCAGATGATATGAAGTTGGTGGAAGGACAAGTAGTGTTGAGGAAACTGCTAACCTGCAGAAGGACTTAGACAGATTAGGAGAATGGGCAAGAAAGTGGAAAATGAAATACAATGTTGGAAAATGCATGGCCATGCACTTTGGTAGAAGAAATATATGTGAAGACAATTTTCTAAACAGGGAGAAAATCCAAAAATCTGAGATGCAAAAGGACTTAGGAGTCCTTGGGGAGACCACCCTGAAGGTTAACTTACAGGTTGAGTCAGTGTGGAGATAGACAAATGCAATGTTAGCATTCATTTGAGGAGGCTTTATAAGGCACTTGTGAGGCCTCACCTTGAGTATTGTGAATAGTTTTGGTCCCCTCATCTTAGAAGGTATGGATGGTATGGGAAATAGTTCAGAGTAGGTTCAGAAGGATGATTCTTGGAATGAAGGAGTTATCATGCGAGGAACATTTGATAGCTTTGGGTCTGTACTTACTGGATTTTCAAAGTATGAAGATGAATCTCAATGAAACCTTTTGAATGTTGAAGAGCCTAGACAGAGTAGATGTGGAAATGATGTTTCCCAAGGTGTGGGAGTCTAGGACAAGGGGGCACAGCCTCAGAATAGAGGGGCATCCATTTACAAGAGAGATGCGGAGAAATTTCATTAGTCATTGAAAGTCATTGGTGAACTTGTGGAATGTATTACCACAGGCAGCTGTGGAGGCCAGGTTATTAGGTGTATTTAAGACAGAGCTTGATCATTTCTTCAAAGGTTACAGGGAGAAAGTCAGGGAATGGGGGGCTGAGGAAAGCAAAAAGGATCAGCCATGATTGAATGGCGAAGCAGACTCAATGGGCCAAATGGCCTAATTCTGCTCCTATATCTTATGGTCATACAATAATAATAATAATAAAAATAATAAGTCACTTCACAATAGCTTTAAAGAATTAGGTCTATACACCAATATTTATGTAAATCTCCAGAAACCCACAATACTAAGCACAACTAGAATAGTCCTAAAGTTCCTAGCAATTGAGAAATAAGTGTGCTTGGCTATATGTCAGGTTTTACCAGCTTGAGCTGAGAAATAAATTTAAACAAAATAATAAGTAAATAAGTAATATGAAGAACATGAGGAGTCCTGAAAGTGAGTCCACAGGTTGTGGAATCAGTTCGGTGTTCAGGGGGGTGATGTTATCCATGTTGGTTCAGGAGCTTAATGGTTGAAGGGCAATAACTTCCTGAACCTGGTAGTGAGGGATTTAAAGATCCTGTACCTCCTTCCTTCCTGCAGCAGTGAGAAGAAAGCATGGCTGTATAGTGTGGGCCCTTGATGATGGATGCTGCTTTCTTGTGTTAGTGCTCCTTATGGATGTGC